>NC_084748.1:46859924-46917424 GCF_033978785.1 Entelurus aequoreus | reverse complement strand
TTTGTATTGACAACATTAATAATATATACATACTATGCAAATATAAAAAAGGTAAGCTTTTAGTTGTTTTTAGGGACCGAATGTCCCTTTGGAACAGAGGACCCTATTATATTTGTAAGGCTTTATTATTATTATACCGCCGCCTCTTTGAGCTGTAATTTGACCCCCTTAACATGCTTCAAAACTCACCATATTTGACACACACATCAGGACTGGCGAAAATTGCGATCTAATCAACAAAACCTAGCCCCAAAACTCAAAATTGCGCTCTAGCGCCCCCTAGGAAGAAAACACAGACAAAACTGCCTGTAACTCCCAGTAGGAATGTCGGAGAGACATGAAACAAAAACCTCTATGTAGGTCTCACTTAGACCTAGATTTCATACACTGACAACCCCCAGCAAAAATCAACAGTAAGTTTGCAATTCCCCCTTCAAAACAAAAGTTTTTTAAAAACAGCCACTTTTGCCTCTTTGAGCTGTAATTTGACCCCCTTAACATGCTTCAAAACTCACCAAACTGGACACACACATCAGGACTGGCAAAAATTGCGATCTAATTAAAAACCCAACCCCAAAACTCAAAAATGCGCTCTAGCGCCCCCTAGGAAGAAAACACAGACAAGACTGCCTGTAACTCCCACTAGGAATGTCGGAGAGACATGAAACAAAAACCTTTATGTAGGTCTCACTTAGACCTAGATTTCATACACTGACAACCCCCAGCAAAAATCAACAGGAAGTTTGCAATTCCCCCTTCAAAACAAAAGTTTTGTAAAAACAGTCACTTTTGCCTCTTTGTGCTGTAATTTGACCCCCTTAACATGCTTCAAAACTCACCATATTTGACACACACATCAGGACTGGCGAAAATTGCGATCTAATCAACAAAACCTAGCCCCAAAACTCAAAATTGCGCTCTAGTGCCCCCTAGGAAGAAAACACAGACAAAACTGCCTGTAACTCCCACTAGGAATGTCGGAGAGACATGAAACAAAAACCTCTATGTAGGTCTCACTTAGACCTAGATGTCATAAAGTGACATCCTTCAGCAAAAATCAACAGGAAGTTTGCAATTCCCCCTTTCAAAACAAAAGTTTTGAAAAAACAGTCACTTTTGCCTCTTTGTGCTGTAATTTGACCCCCTTAACATGCTTCAAAACTCACCAAACTGGACACACACATCAGGACTGGCAAAAATTGCGATCTAATCAAAAAACCCAACCCCAAAACTCAAAATTGCGCTCTAGCGCCCCCTAGGAAGAAAACACAGACAAAACTGCCTGTAACTCCCAGTAGGAATGTCGTAGAGACATGAAACAAAAACCTCTATGTAGGTCTCACTTAGACCTAGATTGCATACACTGACAACCCCCAGCAAAAATCAACAGGAAGTTTGTAATTCCCCCTTCAAAACAAAAGTTTTGTAAAAACAGTCACTTTTGCCTCTTTGAGCTGTAATTTGACCCCCTTAACATGCTTCAAAACTCACCATATTTGACACACACATCAGGACTGGCGAAAATTGCGATCTAATCAAAAAACCTAGCCCCAAAACTCAAAATTGCGCTCTAGCGCCCCCTAGGAAGAAAACACAGACAAAACTGCCTGTAACTCCCAGTAGGAATGTCGGAGAGACATAAAACAAAAACCTCTATGTAGGTCTCACTTAGACCTAGATTACATACACTGACATCCTTCAGCAAAAATCAACAGGAAGTTTGCAATTCCCCCTTCAAAACAAAAGTTTTGTAAAAACAGTCACTTTTGCCTCTTTGTGCTGTAATTTGACCCCCTTAACATGCTTCAAAACTCACCATATTTGACACACACATCAGGACTGGCGAAAATTGCGATCTAATAAAAAAACCTAGCCCCAAAACTCAAAATTGCGCTCTAGTGCCCCCTAGGAAGAAAACACAGACAAAACTGCCTGTAACTCCCACTAGGAATGTCGTAGAGACATGAAACAAAAACCTCTATGTAGGTCTCACTTAGACCTAGATTTCATACACTGACAACCCCCAGCAAAAATCAACAGGAATTTTGCAATTCCCCCTTCAAAACAAAAGTTTTGTAAAAACAGTCACTTTTGCCTCTTTGAGCTGTAATTTGACCCCCTTAACATGCTTCAAAACTCACCATATTTGACACACACATCAGGACTGGCGAAAATTGCGATCTAATCAAAAAACCTAGCCCCAAAACTCAAAATTGCGCTCTAGCGCCCCCTAGGAAGAAAACACAGACAAAACTGCCTGTAACTCCCAGTAGGAATGTCGGAGAGACATAAAACAAAAACCTCTATGTAGGTCTCACTTAGACCTAGATTTCATACAGTGACATCCTTCAGCAAAAATCAACAGGAAGTTTGCAATTCCCCCTTCAAAACAAAAGTTTTGTAAAAACGGTCACTTTTGCCTCTTTGTGCTGTAATTTGACCCCCTTAACATGCTTCAAAACTCACCATATTTGACACACACATCAGGACTGGCGAAAATTGCGATCTAATCAAAAAACCTAACCCCAAAACTCAAAATTGCGCTCCAGCGCCCCCTAGGAAGAAAACACAGACAAAACTGCCTGAAACTCCCAGTAGGAATGTCGTAGAGACATGAAACAAAAACCTCTATGTAGGTCTCACTTAGACCTAGATTTCATACAGTGACATCCTTCAGCAAAAATGAACAGGAAGTTTGCAATTCCCTCTTCAAAAAAAAAGTTTTGTAAAAACAGTCACTTTCGCCTCTTTGTGCTGTAATTTGACCCCCTTAACATGCTTCAAAACTCACCAAACTGGACACACACATCAGGACTGGCAAAAATTGCAATCTAATAAAAAACCCAACCCCAAAACTCAAAATTGCGCTCTAGCGCCCCCTAGGAAGAAAACACAGACAAAACTGCCTGTAACTCCCAGTAGGAATGTCATAGAGACATGAAACAAAAACCTCTATGTAGGTCTCACTTAGACCTAGATTTCATACACTGACAACCCCCAGCAAAAATCAACAGGAATTTTGCAATTCCCCCTTCAAAACAAAAGTTTTGTAAAAACAGTCACTTTTGCCTCTTTGAGCTGTAATTTGACCCCCTTAACATGCTTCAAAACTCACCATATTTGACACACACATCAGGACTGGCGAAAATTGCGATCTAATCAAAAAACCTAGCCCCAAAACTCAAAATTGCGCTCTAGCACCCCTTAGGAAGAAAACACAGACAAAACTGCCTGTAACTCCCACTAGGAATGTCGGAGAGACATGAAACAAAAACCTCTATGTAGGTCTCACTTAGACCTAGATTTCATACAGTGACATCCTTCAGCAAAAATCAACAGGAAGTTTGCAATTCCCCCTTCAAAACAAAAGTTTTGTAAAAACAGTCACTTTTGCCTCTTTGTGCTGTAATTTGACCCCCTTAACATGCTTCAAAACTCACCAAACTGGACACACACATCAGGACTGGCGAAAATTGCGATCTAATAAAAAACAACAACCCCAAAACTCAACATTGCGCTCTAGCGCCCCCTAGGAAGAAAACACAAGACAAAACTGCCTGTAACTCCCACTAGGAATGTCGGAGAGACATGAAACAAAAACCTCTATGTAGGTCTCACTTAGACCTAGATGTCATACAGTGACATCCTTCAGCATAAATCAACAGGAATTTTGCAATTCCCCCTTCAAAACAAAAGTTTTGTAAAAACAGTCACTTTTGCCTCTTTGAGCTGTAATTTGACCCCCTTAACATGCTTCAAAACTCACCATATTTGACACACACATCAGGACTGGCGAAAATTGCGATCTAATCAAAAAACCTAGCCCCAAAACTCAAAATTGCGCTCTAGCACCCCTTAGGAAGAAAACACAGACAAAACTGCCTCTAACTCCCAGTAGGAATGTTGTAGAGACATGAAACAAAAACCTCAATGTAGGTCTCACTTATACCTAGATTTCATACAGTGACATCCTTCATCAAAAATCAACAGGAAGTTTGAAATTCCCCCTTCAAAACAAAAGTTTTGTAAAAACAGTCACTTTTGCCTCTTTGTGCTGTAATTTGACCCCCTTAACATGCTTCAAAACTCACCAAACTGGACACACACATCAGGACTGGCAACAATTGCGATCTAATAAAAAACCCAACCCCGAAACTCAAAATTGTGCTCTAGCGCCCCCTAGGAAGAAAACACAGACAAAACTGCCTGTAACTCCCAGTAGGAATGTCGTAGAGACATAAAACAAAAACCTCTATGTAGGTCTCACTTAGACCTAGATTTCATACAGTGACATCCTTCAGCAAAAATCAACAGGAAGTTTGTAATTCCCCCTTCAAAACAAAAGTTGTGTAAAAACAGTCACCTTTTTTCAAACATTATCTCCTCTGATGTTTGTCGTGTCTGCTGCAAATTAGCACAGGATATAGATTGAACCCTTCTGATTAAAAGTTGATGAAAGAGTTTTAATTACTGCTCCGGTTTGGATTTTATGAGCCCTCAAAGTCGGTCCCGTCCATCGCTGCTTGCAGCTTTAATTGTTGTTTGTAATTGTGTGAATGCTCCAAAACATTCACACATTATGCTTTTCTACACCATTATTGATCTATTTATTATTATTCTTCTTCTCCAGATTTTGGCACGCTCTACCTTTCACATTTTTCATCCAATTCAAACGATTCCAACTTAAAAGAGTTGAGCCTATTCAGGAATGGCATTCTTTCCCTTAACAAATTCCAAAAATTCCCAGATTCCCCAGAATTCCCGGTTTTCCAGGACATTTTTCCCATTTAGAATGAATTGGCCATTTTTCCATTTCCACATTTTCAAGCGATTCAAACCATTCCACCTTCAAAACATTCCACTCATCCTGGAAATTTAAACTATGATTTTTCCGAGTTTGAAAAAATTCCAGGAATTCCCTTTTTTTCAAACCCTATTTCCACCCTTTTTTCTGTCGACTACTCCTTCCACATTTTTCAACCCACTTCAACCGTTTCACTGTCAAAACATTCCTCCAAACCATTCCTCCTAATCAGGACAAAAAACAAAGTTGCTTCTTGAACTGTAAAAATTCCCAGTTTTCCCGAAATTCCAGGAATTCCATAATACCATTTCTCAATTGAAAATGTTACTACTTCAACATTTCTCGACCGATTTGACATGTTTTAACCCCAACCATTTCAACTCTATCAGACCACTGTCAAAAAAAAATTTCTTAGTCAGGACAAAAAACCCAGTTGGTTTAGGAACTAGAAAAATTCCCAGTTTTCCCGAAATTCCATAATACAATTTCTCAATTAAAAACTGTTACTACTTCAACATTTCTTGACCGATTTAAACAATTCTTACACCAACCAATTCAGCTCATTTAGGACATTCATGCTCCTAATCATTTTCAAAAAAATCCCGCCTTTCCCAAAATTCCCAAATTTCCAGTAAGTTCCCATTGAAATTAATGGGACATTTTTCCAAGTTGCACAATTACCACATCTTTTAACCTATTCAAACCATTCCAAAATCAACACATTCCACTCATCCTGGACATTCAAACTACAATTTTTCCAAGTTCGAAAAAATTCCAGAAATTCCCGTTTTTTCAAATCCTATTTTCACCCCTTTTCCTGTCGACTACTCCTTCCACATTTTTCAACCCACTTCAACCGTTTGAATGTCAAAACATTCCTCTTTATCAGGACAAAAAACAAAGTTGTTTTTTGAACTGGAAAAATTCCCGGTTTTCCCGAAATTCAAGAAATTCTGTAATACCATTTCTCAATTCAAAATGTTACTACTTCAACATTTCTCGACCGATTTAAAAAATTATAACCCCAACGATTTCAACTCATTCAGACCATGCAAGTTTTTTTTTACCATTTTCCAAAAAATTCCCGCTTTTCCCGAAAATCCCAAATTGCTTGGAAATTCCAATTGAAAATAATTCTTCAAAGTTCCACAATTCCCACATTTTTCATCTGATTCAAACTGTTCCAATTTCAAAATATTCAGCCTGTTTGGGAATTGTGTGCTCTACTTCAACAATTCTAAAAAAAATTCCGTATTTCCCATAATTTTTTTTTCTTTTAATTTTCCCCATTCCAAATGAATTATTCATTTTTTCAAATTTCGACAATCCCCACATTCTTCATATCTTTCAAACCATTCCACATTCAACTCATTTTACACAATTAAACTAACATTTTTCCACGTTCAAAAAATTTCCAGGAATTCCTGTTTTTTTTCTAACCCTATTTCCAACCTTTTTCGTTTGATCCTTTTCCTTTTTTCATCCCATTTCAAGCGTTCCACTGTCAAAACATTTTTCTTAGTCAGGACAAAAAACCATGTTGGTTTAGGAACTAGAAAAATTCCCAGTTTTCCCGAAATTCCATAATACAATTTCTCAATTAAAAACTGTTACTACTTCAACATTTCTTGACCGATTTAAACAATTCCAACACCAACCAGTTCAGCTCATTTAGGACATTCATGCTCCTAATAATTTTCAAAAAAATCCCACCTTTCCCAAAATTCCCAAATTTCCAGGAAGTTCCCATTGAAATGAATGGGACATTTTTCCAAGTTGCACAATTGCCATATATTTTAACCTATTCAAACCATTCCAACGTCAACACATTCCACTCATCCTGGAAATTCAAACTACAAATTTTCCAAGTTCGAAAAAATTCCAGAAATTCCCGTTTTTTCAAATCCTATTTTCACCCCTTTTCCTGTCAACTACTCCTTCCACATTTTTCAACCCACTTCAACCGTTTGAGTGTCAAAACATTCCTCTTAATCAGGACAAAAAACAAAGTTGTTTTTTGAACTAGAAAAATTCCCGGTTTTCCCGAAATTCAAGGAATTCTGTAATACCATTTCTCAATTCAAAATGTTACTACTTCAACATTTCTCGACCGATTTGAAAAATTATAACCCCAACGATTTCAACTCACTCAGACCATGCAAGTTTTTTTCACCATTTTCAAAAAAATTACCGCTTTTCCCGAAATTCCCATTGAAAAGAATGGGACATTCTTCAAAGTTCCACAATTCCCACATTTTTCATCTGATTCAAACTATTCCAACTTCAAAATAGTCATCCTTGGGACCTTTGGGACGGTATAGCTCGGTTGGTAGAGCGGCCGTGCCAGCAACTTGAGGGTTGCAGGTTCGATCCCCGCTTCCGCCATCCTAGTCACTGCTGTTGTGTCCTTGGGCAAGACACTTTACCCACCTGCTCCCAGTGCCACCCACACTGGTTTAAATGTAACTTAGATATTGGGTTTCACAATGTAAAGCGCTTTGAGTCACTTGAGAAAAAGCGCTATATAAATGTAATTCACTTCACTTCACTTCACTTCATCCTGTTTGGGAATTGTGTACTCTACTTCAACAATTCTATAAAAAAAAATCCAGATTTCCCATAATTCCTTTTTTTTTTTTTTAGTTTTTCCCATTCAAAATGAATTATTCATTTTTCAAACTTCCACAATTCCCACATTCTTCACCTCATTCAAACCATTCCACATTCAACTCATCTTAGACATTTAAACTACCATTTTCCACATTCAAAACATTTCCAGGAATTACAGTTTTTTTTTCTTACCCTATGTCCAACCTTTTTCGTTGACTACTCCTTTTCCTTTTTTCATCCCATTTCAAGCGTTTCACTGTCAAACAATTTTTCTTAGTCAGGACAAAAAACCAAGTTGGTTTAGGAACTAGAAACATTCCCAGTTTTCCCGAAATTCCAGGAATTCCCTAATACCATTTCTCAATTCAACATGTTACTACTTCAACATTTCTCTACGGATTTGAACAATTATAACCCCAACCATTCGAACTCATTCAGACCATGCAAGTTTTTTTTACCGTTTTCCACAAAATTCCCTCTTTTCCCGAAATTGTGCTCGCATTTGACCTGTTTTCCTATTTTTTTTCATATATTCTATAAGGTTGCCAACAAATATGTGTTTCTCAGCTGTGGTCCGTGGCGGTACTCAGTTGTAGTACACTTTCCCACCACTCGTGGCAGTAATGACAAAATCAGACAAACAGAAGAAGTCTGGAGCTGAAGTCATCGAGTAGATTCTCAAGTGCAAAAAATATGACTAAAGTGGTGAAGCTGTATTTTTATTCGCAGTTTAATTTTATTGACAGTTTATTGAAATTATTATTATTATTCATTACTATTTTTGTTAGAATTTAATCATGTTTAGTTTTTTTATCAGTTTTTATACCTCTCTTCTTTGCCAGTATATTTGATTAGTATTTATTTTCGTAATCAGCCTGACCTAAGCCTCGATAATAATATTCGTGGTTTCATATCATTTGACAAGGTTTATCCTGTTTAACTGTAAGTAGGTTGGATATAATTATTGAAGATGATTAAAATCAAGAGTAAGATGATTATTTGTTGATATTTTAGTCAAAAATGGCTGACGTGTGCTTCTCCTGCAGGCCAGAGCTCAGATGGAGGAGAGGCTGGCGGAGTTCATCCACAACTACTCCCCAGAGAGCGTCCTGCCCCTGGCCGACGGGGTCCTCAGCTTCATCCATCACCAGCTGGCCGAGCTGTCCCGGGATTGCCTGACCAAATCGCGGGAGGGCCTCATCAGCAGCGTTTACTTCTGTGAGCTGCAGGAGAACCTGGAGAAGCTCCTGCACGACGTGAGTCGTCCAAAGTGAGGCCGCCTGGCGTCTCCTTCACGACCTCCCTTCTCGTTCGCCAGGCCTACGAGCGCTCGGAGAGTTCCGAATTGACCTTCGTCATCGAGCTGGTCAAGAAGCTCTTCATCATCATCTCTCGTCCTGCCCGGCTGCTGGAGTGCTTGGTGAGGCTTTCTAAAAAATAGTCATGTCTGTGCTTAAAGGGCAGAGTGATTTGCCCTGAAACCGGATTGAAAAGGTTCACAGAGATTGTTAGTCACTAAGTGTTCATTTAGCTGCTGTGCGACAATTTTTTCGAGGATTTTGGAAATAAACGGAAGGTGGGACACCGGTCGGTAGTTTACCATGAGGTCAGGATCGAGGTTAGGTCTTTTGAGCAGAGGATGAATAACCGCTTTTTTGAATGCTAGGGGAACAGTGCCAGAGGAAAGTGATAAGTTTATAATATTTAACACTGATGGACCTAATAATACAAACAGTTCCTTGATAAGTTTCCCAGGAAGTGGGTCAAGTAAACATGTTGTTTGTTTTATCCCACTTACACGCTGTAATAATTCCTCTAATGTTATTTCATCAAAAATAGAGAGACTATTTTGGAGGGCAGTGTCCGTCGTATATACAGTCGTATTTGTGTTAATAGAACCCAGTTGTAGCTGGGATGCATTGTCTTTAATCTCCTTTCTAATGAGTTCAATTTTCTTATTAAAGAAATTCATAAAGTCATCTGCCGAATGGGTGGAGCTACTGGGAGGAGTCCCTTGTTGGGTTAGCGATGCTACTGTACTAAACAGAAATTTAGGATCGTTTTTGTTGAGGCGGATGAGATTTGAGTAGTATTTAGCTTTAGCTAAGGTAAGCATGCGTTTATAAGTTATTAAACTATCACTCCATGCTTGATGGAAAACCTCAAGTTTAGTCGCGCACCATTTGCGTTCCAGCTTCTACATGATAATTTATGAGCTCTAATTTCTTCTGTAAACCATGGGGTGCACCTTTTAGAAGCCCTTTTTTGCTTTAGCGGTGCTATACTATCAATAATTTCGCGCAAGGCATCGTCAAAGTTGTTAGTGAGGTTATCAATAGAGCCGACATAATTTGGGAATGGTGCCATTACCGAAGGCAGTAGGTCAGCAAGAGTCATCGTTGTGGCAGCATTAATGTTGCGGCCGCTATAGCAGTTATTATTATTATTATTAGCTTGTTGACAATGAGTCAAAACTTCAAATTTTATAAGGTAATGATCGGACATTACTTTAGTATATGGAAGTATCATAACTTTGGAGGTGGTGACACCCCTGACAAGCACTAGATCTATTGTATTACCGTTGCGATGCGTGGGTTCATGTATTATTTGTGTAAGACCACAGCTATCAATTATGGTTTGGAGCGCCACGCACTGAGGGTCCGATGGGGTATTCATATGGATATTAAAGTCCCCCATTATGATTATATTGTCGGCGTGCGTCACTAGATCAGCAACAAACTCTGAGAATTCACTGATGAAGTCCGAATAGGGCCCAGAGGGCGGTAGATAACAGCCAGGTCGCGAGGTAGCGGTGTGACAGACCTGATAGTAAGCACCTCAAACGATTTATATTTATTATTTAGGTTAGGGGTAAGGTTGAAATTTTCATTGTATATTAGTGCGACACCCCCTCCCCTTTTAAGAGGACGGGCAACATGCGCATTCGTATAGTTAGGAGGAGATGCCTCATTTAGCGCAAAAAATTTGTCTGGTTTGAGCCAGGTTTCGCTAAGACCAATGACGTTAAGATTGTTGTCTCTAATGACCTCATTAACTAATAACGCCTTGGGAGACAATGATCTTATGTTTAAAAAGCCCATATTATAGGTAGTGGGCTGTTTTGACGAGTTTTTGATAAGATTATCTGTAGCAGCAATATTAACAATGTTGCGTTTATTATGCGTAGTGCACTTTAAATAGTTTCGACCATACCTAGGAATTGATATGACGGGAATTTTCCGACTAGTAACATTCATAATAACATGTAATAGTTACATATTTTCCCCTTCAACAACAACAAGACAACTAATCATGGCAGACTTGATGAGAAACAACAAAGACTACTTTGGGACAAACGACAATCCAGAAACTTCTATTTTTGAGCCTGAATATAAGGAGGATGATCTACAAGCTTTAGAAGCTGTGTGCTGAACAGATGCATAACAATATCACTAATACTTGTTAATATTCAGGTCACGACATGTAAATGGATCTTTTACGCCTATAAAGCGCTCTAAAAACATCCAAAAACCTCCATCAAGGTTTTATACACACACTGTAAGTATATAAGTAGTATCTAGTAACATTCATAATAACATGTAATAGTTACATATTTTCCCCTTCAACAACAACAAGACTACTAATCATGGCAGACTTGATGAGAGACAACAAAGACTACTTTGGGACAAATGATGATCCAGAAACTTCTATTTTTGAGCCTGAATATAAGGAGGCTGAAGTTTTAGGAGCTGTGTGCAAACAGATGCGGCTTTAGTCAAACACTAAGCATCCATGTAGCAGTATTGCTAAATGCTAAACAAGATATACAAACATAAAAAAAACAATCACTTACTGTACAATGTCTGCTCTCACTGGGATTAAGACTGACGGGATGTTTATATCTTCCTTTTTACGTCAACAATTCATCGCAATCCTCACGAAGGGTTAAAAAAATTAGTTTTTTCTCAATAGTGCACTCCAACCTAGCTGCATTGTTAGCCGCCTCTTGCTTGTCGTATTTTACGATTTAGAATGCATAAAATAAAGGAAAACATACGCGTTGTTGTCGTGCATAAGGGTTGTGAATGATAGGCATAATTCCCCCCAAAAAGTGCATTAACTTTGACAGTCCTATAAAATATTTGTTTTAAACAAATTGGATGTAATTGTGTGTGTGGTGTTGCCATGGCAACTCTAAACAGTTCTTACAGGAGAAAAAGTAATTTCCCCGTCCTGACAAGCTTGTCGAAGCATGCGGGTCACATGACCCTGACACGCTCATATGTACAAGTCCGGGCTGGTTTGTCGCTTCGCACGGCTCCGCCCCTTTTTGACTTATCTCTCCGTTGCCTAGGCGACCGGCGGGAAGGAGTCAATGGGTTCAGACAGGATGCCAACGGGCCCTTTTTAAGTGAGCAAACGCTCTCATTGGCTGTTCTCTTTGGAATTTTGAGAATTTAGGGCATTGTAGAACCATGAATACGTCCATTCATTTGAATGGGACTTTCCAGGAAATTTGGGAATTTCGGGAAAACCAAGATTTTGAAAAAAAAATATTGATACTAGCACAATTGATATGTATGAGTTGGTGTTGGGTTTTTAGGAATAGGTTGAAAAATGTTGACCTAATAACAGTTTGAATTGAGAAGTGGTATTTTGGAATTCCTGGAATTTTGGACAAACCTTGAATTTGTACCAAAAAAAAAAAAAAAGATAGGAGCGTTTGTTGTCCCAACTAAGAGGAATGTATTAAAGGGGGAATGGTCAAAAGTGGTTGAAAAAATGTGGACTGTGAAAACTTTCCAGGAAGAGGTGAAAATAGGATTGTAGAAAACCGGGATTTCTGGAAATGTTGTGAACTTGGAAAATGGTCGTTTGACTGTCCAAGGTGAGTGGAGTGTGTGGATGGTGGAATGGTTCAAATCGGTTGAGAAATGTGGGATATGGAGAGGTTTGTATATTGCCCATTCATTTTCAATGGTTAGAACATTCCAAAGAAATTCCAGGAATTTGTGGAAAGGGAAATCATGTTTTGCGTTTGATGTTTCAGAAGAGTAGTGTGTGTGGGTGGTTTTGAGAATTTATAGGGCATTGTAGAACTATGAATACGTTTATTCATTTGAATGGGAATTTCCTGGAATTTTTTTAAAAATCAGGAATTTCTTAAAAATATTGATACTAGCACAATTGACGCAGATGATATGTATGGGTTGGTGTTGGAATTTTTGGAAACGGTTGCAAAATGTTGACGTAATAACAGTTTGAATTGAGAATTGGTATTTTACAATTCCTGGAATTTTGGGGGGAAAAGCGGAATGTGTAGGGGGGAAAAATAGGAGCGTTTGTTGTCCCAACTAAGAAGAATGTTTTGAAGGTGGTATGGTCAAAAATGGTTTAAAAATGTGGACTTCCAGGAAGAGGTGAAAATAGGGCTTTGAAAAACCGGGAATTCTGGGAATTCCTGGAATTTATTTTAACTAGGTAGTGGAGTGTGTGGAATGGTTCGAATCGGTTGAGAAATGTGGGATATGGAGAGGTTTGTATATTGTCCTTCATTTTCAATAGGGAGAACATTCCGAAGAAATTCCAGGAGTTTGGGGAAAGGGAAATCATGTTTTGCGTTTGGTGTACCAGAAGAGTAGAAGAGTAGTGTGGATGGATGGTTGAAAGGTCGGAATCAGGTAAAAAGTGGCATAACATTTTGAGAATTTATAGGGCATTTGAAAACTATGAATATGTTTATTCATTTGAATGGGAATTTCCTGGAAAATTTGGAAAAAATTTGATTTTTTAAAAATATTGATACTAGCACAATTGTCCCAGATGATATGTATGAAAAATGTTGACATAATAACAGTTTGAATCGAGAATTGTTATTTTAGAATTCCTGGAATTTTGGGAAAAAATGGGAATTTGTAGGGAAAAAAAACAGTGTTTGTTGTCGCAACTAAGAGGAATGTTTTGAAGGTGGAATGGTTGGAATTGGTGGAGAAATGTGGACTGTGAAAACTTTCCAGGAAGAGGTGAAAATAGGGCTATGGAAAACCGGGATTTCTGGAAATTCCTGGAAATTTTGTGAACTTGTAAAATAGTAGTTTGATTGTCCAGGGTGAGTGGAGTGGGTGTATGGTGGAATGGTTCGAATCGGGTGAAATATGTGGGATGGAGAGGTTTGTATATTACCCATTCATTTTCAATTGGGAGAAAATTCCTAGAAATTCCAGGAATTAGGGGAAAGGGGAATCATGTTTTGCGTTTAATGTATCAGAAGAGTAGAGTGTGTGGATTGGTGAAAGGTCGGAATCAGGTAAAAAGTGTCATACAATTTTGAGAATTTATAGGGTATTGTACACTATGAATATGTTTATTCATTTGAATGGGAATTTCCTGGAAATTTTGGAAAAAACAGGAATTTCTTAAAAATATTGATACTAGCACAATTGACGTAGATGATAATTATGGGTTGGTGTTGGAATTTTTGGTTTACAGTTTAAATTGAGAATTGTTATTTTGGAATTCCTGGAATTTGGGGAAAAAAGGAATGTTTTGAAAGGGAAATCATGTTTTGCATTTGATGTATCAGAAGAGTAGTGTGTGTGGATGGTTGAAAGGTCGGAATCAGGTAAAAAGTGGCATAAACATTTGAGAAGTTATAGAGCATTGTAGAACTATGAATATGTCCATTCATTTGAATGGGAATTTCCTGGAAATTTTGAAAAAAAAAAGGTGTTTTTTTGGTTTGTTTTAAAAAAAAATAATGATACTAGCACAATTTTCCCAGATGATATGTATGAGTTGGTGTTGGAATTTTTGGAAACAGTTGAAAAATGTTGACGTAATAACAGTTTGAATTGAGAATTGGTATTTTGGAATCCCTGGAATTTTAGAAAAAAACGAGAATTTGTACGGAAAAAAATAGGAGTGTTTTTTGTCTCAACTAAGAAAAATGTTTTGAAGGTGGAATGGTCAAAAATGGTTTAAAAATGTGGACTGTGAAAACTTTCCAGGAAGAGGTGAAAATAGGGCTTTGGAAAACTGGGAATTCCTGGAATTTATTTGAACTAGGTAGTGGAGTGCTTGGGTGGTGGAATGGTTTGAATCGGTTGAGAAATATAGAATATGGAGAGCTTTGTAAATATTACCCATTCATTTTCAATGGGGAGAAAATTCCAGGAATTTGGGGAAAGGGAAATCATGTTTTGGGTTTGATGTATCAGAAGAGTAGTGTGTGTGGATGGTTGATGGGTCAGAATCAGGTTAAAAACGGCATTATATTTTGACAATGTATACGTCGTAGACTGTGAATATGTTTATTCATTTGAATGGGAATTTCCTGGAATTTTTTTAAAAACCAGGAATTTCTTCAAAATATTGATACTAGCACAATTGACGCAGATGTTATGTATGGGTTGGTGTTGGAATTTTTGGAAACTATTGAAAAATGTTGACCTAATGACAGTTTGAGAATTGGTATTTTGGAATTCCTGGAATTTGGGGAAAAAAACGGGAATTTGTACGAAAACATAAAATAGGAACATTTGTTGTCCCAACTAAGAAGAATGTTTTGAAGGTGGAATGGTCAAAAGCGGTTGAAAAATGTGTCACTGTGAAAACTTTCCAGGAAGAGGTGAAAATAGGGCTTTGGAAAACCGGGAATTCCAAAATTTCCAGGAAATCCCCATTCAAATGAATGGACATATTCATAGTTGTACAATACCCTAAATTTTCAAATTTGTGCACCCCTTTTCACCTGATTTTTACAAATTCCTGGAATTCTAAAATACCAATTCTCAATTCAAACTGTTATTGGGTCAACATTTTTCAGCCGGTTTCAAAAAGTCCAACACCAACCCATACATATCATCTGGTACAATTGTGCTAGTATCAATATATTTTTTTAATTCCAGTTTTTCCCCAAATTTCCAGGAAATCCCCCTTCAAATGAATGGACATATTCATAGTTCTACATTGCCCTATAAATTCTCAAAATCTTGCGCTACTTTTTACCTGATTCCGACCTTTCAACCATCCACACACACTACTCTTCTGATACATCGAATGCAAAACATGATTTCCTTTTCCCAAATTCCCGGTGTACCCAAAATTTCCAGGAATGTTCTCCCCATTGAAAATTAATGGGAAATATACAAACCTCTCCTTTTCCCACATTTCTCAACCGATTCTAACCATTCCGCCATCCACACACTCCACTCACCTCGGACAATCAAAACTAGTTCACAAAATTTCCAGGAATTTTCAGAAATCCCGGGTTGCCACCGCCCTATTTTCACCTCTTCCTGGAAAGTTTTCACAGTACACATTTTTCAACCGCTTTTGACCATTCCACCTTCAAAACATTCCTCTTAGTTGGGACATCAAAGGCTCCAATTTTTTTTTCGTACAAATTCCGGGTATTTTTACAAATTCCTGGAATTCCAAAATACCAATTCTCAATTTAAACTGTTATTAGGTCAACTTTTTTCAGCCGTTTTCAAAAATTCCAACACCAACCCATACATATCATCTAGGACAATTGTGCTAGTATCAATATATTTTTTTAATTCCAGTTTTTTCCCAAATTTCCAGGAAATCCCCCTTCAAATGAATGGACATATTCATAGTTCTACATTGCCCTATAAATTCTCAAACTGTTGCGCTACTTTTTACCTGATTCCGACCTGTCAACCATCCACACACACTACTCTTCTGATACATCAAGCGCAAAACATGATTTCCCTTTCCCCAAAGTTTACACGGAATTTCCAGGAATTTTCTCCCCATTGAAAATAAATGGGAAATATACAAACCTCTCCGTTTCCCACATTTCTCAACCGATTCTAACCGTTCCGCCATCCACTCTCTCCACTCACCTTGGACAATCAAAACTAGTTCACAAAATTTCCAGGAATTTTCAGAAATCCCGGTTAGCCACCGCCCTATTTTCACCTCTTCCTGGAAAGTTTTCACAGTACACATTTTTCAACCGCTTTTGACCATTCCACCTTCAAAACATTCCTCTTAGTTGGGACATCAAACACTCCTATTTTTTTTGTACAAATTCCGTTTTTTTTTTACAAATTCCAGGAATTCCAAAATACCAATTCTCAATTTAAACTGTTATTAGGTCAACATTTTTCAGCCGTTTTCAAAAATTCCAACACCAACCCATAAATATAATCTGGTACAATTGTGCTAGTATCAATTTTTTTTTTTAATTCCAGTTTTTTCCCAAATTTCCAGGAAATCCCCCTTCAAATGAATGGACATATTCATAGTTCTACATTGCCCTATAAATTCTCAAAATGTTGCGCTACTTTTTACCTGATTCCGACCTTTCAACCATCCACACACACTACTCTTCTGATACATCAAGCGCAAAACATGATTTCCCTTTCCTCAAAGTTTACCTGGAATTTCCAGGAATGTTCTCCCCATTGAAAATAAATGGGAAATACACAAACCTCTCCATTTCCCACATTTCTCAACCAACTCGAACCGTTCCGCCATCCACTCTCTCCACTCACCTCGGACTATCAAAACTAATTCACAAAATTTCCAGGAATTTTCAGAAATCCCGGTTTGCCACGGCCCTATTTTCACCTCTTCCTGGAAAGTTTTCACAGTACACATTTTCCAACCGCTTTTGACCATTCCACCTTCAAAACATTCCTCTTAGTTGGGACATCAAACGCTCCTATTTTTTTCTCGTACAAATTCCGGGTTTTTCCAAATTCCAGGAATTCCAAAATACCAATTCTCAATTCAAACTGTTATTGGGTCAACATTTTTCAGCCGTTTTCAAAAATTCCAACACCAACCCATGCATATCATCCGGGACAATTGTGCTAGTATCAATATTTTTTTTTAATTCCGTTTTTTTTCCCAAATTTCCAGGAAATCCCCCTTCAAATGAATGGACGTATTCATAGTTCTACAATACCCTACATTTTCAAATTTGTGCGCCCCTTTTTACCTGATTCTGACCTTTCAACCATCCACACACACTACTCTTCTGATACATCAAGCGCAAAACATGATTTCCCTTTCCTCAAAGTTTACCTGGAATTTCCAGGAATGTTCTCCCCATTGAAAATAAATGGGAAATACACAAACCTCTCCATTTCCCACATTTCTCAACCAACTCGACCCGTTCCGCCATCCACTCTCTCCACTCACCTCGGACTATCAAAACTAATTCACAAAATTTCCAGGAATTTTCAGAAATCCCGGTTTGCCACCGCCCTATTTTCACCTCTTCCTGGAAAGTTTTCACAGTACACATTTTCCAACCGCTTTTGACCATTCCACCTTCAAATCATTCCTCTTAGTTGGGACATCAAACGCTCCTATTTTTTTCTCGTACAAATTCCGGGTTTTTCCAAATTCCAGGAATTCCAAAATACCAATTCTCAATTCAAACTGTTATTGGGTCAACATTTTTCAGCCGTTTTCAAAAATTCCAACACCAACCCATAAATATCATGTGGTACAATTGTGCTAGTATCAATATTTTTTTTAAATTCCAGTTTTTTCCCAAATTTCCAGGAAATCCCCCTTCAAATGAATGGACATGTTCATAGTTCTACAATGCCCTATAAATTCTCAAAATGTTGCGCTACTTTTTACCTGATTCCGACCTTTCAACCATCTACACACACTACTCTTCTGATACATCAAGCGCAAAACATGATTTCCCTTTCCCCAAAGTCTACCCCGAATTTCCAGGAATGTTCTCCCCATTGAAAATAAATCTCTCCATATCCCACATTTCTCAACCGACTCGAACCATTCCGCCATCCACACACTCCACTCACCTTGGAAAATCAAACTAGTTCACCAAGTTACCAGGATTTTTCAGAAATCCCGGTTTGCCACTGCCCTATTTTCACCTCATCCTGGAAAGTTTTCACAGTACACATTTTTCAACCGCTTTTGACCATTGTACCTTCAAAACATTCCTCTTAGTTGGGACATCAAACGCGCCTATTTTTTTCTCGTGCAAATTCCGTGTTTTTCCACATTCCAGGAATTCCAAAATACCAATTCTCAATTCAAACTGTTATTAGGTCAACATTTTTCAGCCGTTTTCAAAAATTCCAACACCAACCCATACATATCATCTGGGACAATTGTGCTAATATCAATATTTTTTTTTAATTCCATTTTTTCCCCAAAATTTCCAGGAAATCCCCCTTCAAATGAATGGACGTATTCATAGTTCTACAATACCCTACATTTTCAAATTTGTGCGCCCCTTTTTACCTGATTCTGACCTTTCAACCATCCACACACACTACTCTTCTGATACATCAAGTGCAAAACAGGATTTCCCTTTCCCCAAAGTTTGCCCGGAATTTCCAGGAATTTTCTCCCCATTGAAAATGAATGGGCAATATGCAAACCTCTCCATATCCCACATTTCTCAACCGATTGGAACCGTTCCACAGACTCCAGCTCACCTGTGAAACTCATAAAAACAAGCGGCGTAGAAAATGGAGGATTTTATATTTTTGATGGCCTCACTTAGCCGTTGCTTCGGCGAGATATTACACCTGGGCAAGGTGTGACTTATGTATTTCACACCAATATAAAAGTGTTAGAAGCCATTATTTAGGCTCCGAGGCACAATGCAGCACTTTCCAAGTACTGGGTGAGTACCAAGGCACTTGCGTACTTTCCTTCTGTGCGTGTGCATAGTTACTTGGTATTTAGGACTTATTTGATTTATTTTGACGCGGCAGGAGTTTAACCCGGAGGAGTTCTACCACCTCTTGGAGGCGGCAGAGGACCACGCCAAGGAGGGCCAGCTGATGAAGGCGGACATCCCTCGGTACATCATCAGCCAGCTGGGGCTCACCAGGGACCCGCTAGAAGGTGGAGAGCGATAAACTTGTGTCACGTGGTATTGTTTGGATAGTTCCTTATAGGGAAACATATTTACAGGCGGACGGAATAGCAGAAAACTTGTCAAATCTATGCGAATCATATTCCGGACTATGAAGAGCACCGTTATATAAGCCACACCCACTCAATTTTGTAAGAAAAAAAATATGTTTCTATATATTAGCCGCAGATTAATATGTTTTGAAATGAGTTGTTGTCAGGTTCAAACACTGATGACATCTATTAATCAGACAAGAAGCAAGGAATCATGCAGAGACAAGAGTTCAATTAGCTCATGAGGAGAACGCATGAGCTGCACACTTAGTCACAGTCTCGCCCTACGCTCTAAGGTACAGCTCCCGCGTCCCTCTATTTATTCAGGAGTACCCTAGTCAACATCACTGAGGCCGCCTCTAAAAGTAGTGTCACACATATCATGCAAAGCAGGTGCAGGACGCACAATACGTGACGGAATGCGCTGGGGGGCCTTGTGATATCGCCTTGTCTCCGCTTCGCCTGCGTGCTGTCGTCTTATCTTCGTTGAGGTCCTTGAAGTCCTTGGCTGTTAGCGGGCTAAAAAAAAGATATCTGCGGCTGAGGCCACCCCTCAGACAAGAAGTTTCGTCCTTGCACAGATACAAAAGTCTAACTTGAGCACAATAGCTAATAACTATAGCAACAGACTTTTAAGCATACTAAAGTTGTGTGATAATATATATACATAATTATCTCTAAATGTTTATTTACATACCTTAATTGTTTCCAAACGGTGTCTGTAACACGGCAGTAAAACGGCTGATGAAACAAAACACAAGTCATTGTCATGGACCCGCTAGCCGCGCTAGCTGGCTCTCCAATCAGCTAAACAGACTCAAACACAACAAAACAATACAAAAAGAATGCCGTTGTAAGTTAATAACACTAACACAGACACTCGTGAACGTGTTAGCATATTAGCTACTGTTAACGAGGCTAGCTTGATTACATTACGATAGCGTGCACAAATATGCACGGAAACACTCCTACAGACGTCACGGTTTAGTAAGTAGGAAATGTTTTATTTACATTGCACCGGGTCTAATGCACCCGGTCTCAAACACCCGGTCTCAAACACCTGGTCTAATGCCCCTGGTTTAAAGCACCCAGTCTAAAGCCCCCGGTCTAATGCACCCGGTCTAATGCCACCCAGTCTAAAGCACCTGGTCTAATGCACCCGGTCTAAAGCACACGGTCCAAAGCATCCGGTCTAAGCACCTGGTTTAATGGACTTGGTCTAAATCACCCGGTCTAAATCACCCGGTCTATTGCACCCGGTCTAATCAATGGCTGTTGCCTGGATGGTAGACCACATGCCCTGCAATGACTCCTCACCAAAGCCTTATTTGTGAATGGGTGAGGATTATTTTCTGCTCTTTCTGATCAGTTCTTCCAAAGATAAGACACTTCTCTGCTTTGAGGTCTGCTTCCTGAGGCGTGGGCGCTCGCTCCCACCCACGCCGCATCAAACACCCGCCTGACGCTTGATCCGACGGTGTGTTGTGTGCGCTCTAACGAACAATCAGCGGGATGTAATAATAATAATAATAATAATGTGTTCCGGCAGCACACCACTGCTGCTGCAAAGAAGGGAGGAAATTAGCAGCTTTCTGCCGGCGAGTGGGAGGGAGAGCTGAAGGAAACATTCATTCTCTTCTTTGTTTTTTTATCCCCCAATGTGACACGGAATCATTTAGTGTCTGACATGTGAGGGAGAAAGAAAGATGCTTCCTTTTTTAAATTTGCATTACTAACGATTGTGTTTCCACGCAGACATCGCCAGCCTGGACAGCTACGACAGCGAAGGTCCGCACACGCCCGAGACGGATGACTCCACAGAGGTAAAAAAACACCTCAGTCAGGCCCATAAAGGTGATATTTACTGGGAGTAAACACCACCGGTAGAAGGTTTGGGTCAGCAAGAAAAAGCGATATAATATTCAGTAAGAATCCCAAATTGGACACTGGAATGAAAACAGGAGTTCAGTATTGTCTCCCATCTATGATTAAGATAAAAAATATTGTCCAAAAACTAGAAAATTCCCACAGAAATGTTGATGGGCCTGTTGTCTGTGCTCCGGACCTCTCACCTGGGGTCGCCGGAAGCCCTTGTTGAAATGGTCATGCAGCTGTGTGGTGACTCTGGAATAAGAATGTAACAATCACATCACATGAAAACAGCAAAGGCAATGATGCATGTGTTCGGAAACGGATGATGGACTTAAACATTTTAGATGAAAGAGACATATCATGGAATGATATTTGGAAAAATGCCAATAAGCCCTTTAGCCAAAAAAAAAAAAGACAAAAAATCTATGTTATAATGAATTATTGACCTATTCAAGGCTACAATTACTTCAAAAATGTCACTTTAAATGTTTTATGTGTAAAAAAAATATTGCATATATTGTGTGGTTGCCATATAAAAACATCAAAGATTTATTTGACAAAAGAGCATAATACAAACAAATAATAGTTCAGACGTAAAATTGACAGATATATCTGATGTTGATCTCGTAACTTAAGTGTTGAAAGTAAAAAAAATACTAATAAAAATGTATCACTTTATGAGTGGGGGACCTTTTGGATCCCAAACATATTTAGTGGGATTTTATTAATATTTTCACTGATTTATCAAAAATATTAAAGAATTCAAATCAATGGTGTCCTGCATTATTGATCTTTTAGAGCTCTAATTACTAAATACTGCATATTTCAGTTTTACTATAAAAAACAAAGTTGTCTTTGACAGAAAAGGCATTAAACCTTTTTTTTTTTTTTTTTTTTTTTTTTACTTTTTATCAACCGCAAGTTGATATAGAGATTTACTGTTAGCGTTAAATAAAAAATAATATTAATAATTTGACTTATTTTTAACGTTTTAATGACTGAGACCCATTATGGTCCCCGGGAGCCCTAAAGGTTAAAAAAAAATCCATATATTTTGTTATGGTTTGAAAATGAAAAATATCAAAATGGCCCCCGCATGCTTACATTTTTCCGTGGGCGGCCCTCAGTGGAAAAAGTTTGGACACCCCTGGTGTAGTATTTTATACCTAAGTAGTAAAACCTTAAAGTCACATCTTAAGTGCACAGGAAGGCAGTGTCTGTCACACGGCAGTAAAACGGCTGATCAAACAAAACACAAGTCATTGTCATGCGCCAGCTGGCTCTCCAATCAGCTAAACAGACTCAAACACAACAAAACAATACAAAAAGAATGCTGTTGTAAGTTAATAACACTAACGCAGACACTCGTAAATGTGTTAGCATATTAGCTACTGTTAACGAGGCTAGCTTGATGACATTACGATGGCGCGCACAAATATGCACGGAAGCACTCCTACAGACATCGCGGTTTAGTAAGTTGTAGTAAATTGTTTTAGTTACATTGTAAATCTTACAAACGTTGCTCGGAGTGATGAATGAATGTACGAGTAGGAACGCTATGGACGGCTGAGAAAGACAGAGCGGCGCTTCTACTTCCGGTTCATGTCTCGAAAGAAAAGAGCACCTGCAGTGAGCGAACCCGTCCAAAAATGGCGCCATAGCACAAACAATAACACACTATTTCAGTGTATTTGCTTTTTTGTTTTTTAAAGGCGGCTATGGGACACCAAAAAATAGATTAGAAAAGACAGATTTAAAATAAAAATAAAAAATTCCCGCGGGCCGGATTTTGGACGCGGGCGGGCTGTATATGTGAGAGCATTTCAGTAGTGTGTGTGAGAGCATGTCAGTAGTGTATGTGAGAGCATTTCAGTAGTGTGTATAAGAGTGTTTCAGTAGTGTGTGTGAGAGAAAAACATTTCAGTTGTTTATGTGAGAGCATTTCAGTAGTGTGTATAACAATGTTTCAGTAGTGTGTATAAGAGTGTTTCAGGGGTATGTGTGAGAGAAAAACATTTTAGTTGTGTATGTGAGAGCTTTTCAGTAGTGTATGTGAGAGCTTTTCAGTAGTGTATGTGAGAGCTTTTCAGTAGTGTATGTAAGAGCATTTCAGTAGTGTATGTGAGAGCATGTCAGTAGTGTATGTGAGAGCATTCAGTAGTGTGTATAAGAGTGTTTCAGTAGTGTGTTAAAAAATATATATATTTCAGTTTATGTAAAATCATTTCAGTAGTGTGTATAACAATGTTTCAGTAGTGTGTATAAGAGTGTTTCAGTGGTATGTGTGAAAGAAAAAAATGTCAGTTGTTTATGTGAGAGCATTTTCAGTAGTGTTTGTAAAGTTTTTCAGTAGTGTATGTGAGAGCATTTCAGTAGTGTATGTGAGAGCATTCAGTAGTGTATGTGAGAGCATTTCAGTAGTGTATGTAAAAGCTTTTCAGTAGTGTATGTGAGAGCATTTCAGTAGTGTATGTGAGAGCATTTCAGTAGTGTATGTGAGAGCTTTTCAGTAGTGTATGTGAGAGCATTTTAGTAGTGTATGTGAGAGCATTTCAGTAGTGTATGTGAGAGCATTTCAGTAGTGTATGTGAGAGCATTTTAGTGGTGTATGTGAGAGCATTTCAGTAGTGTATGTGAGAGCTTTTCAGTAGTGTATGTGAGAGCATTTTAGTAGTGTATGTGAGAGCATTTTAGTAGTGTATGTGAGAGTATTTCAGTAGTGTATGTGAGAGCATTTCAGTAGTGTATGTGAGAGCATTTCAGTAGTGTATGTGAGAGCATTTTAGTAGTGTATGTGAGAGTATTTCAGTAGTGTATGTGAGAGCATTTCAGTAGTGTATGTGAGAGCATTTTAGTAGTGTATGTGAGAGTATTTCAGTAGTGTATGTGAGAGCATTTCAGTAGTGTATGTGAGAGCATTTTAGTAGTGTATGTGAGAGTATTTCAGTAGTGTATGTGAGAGCATTTCAGTAGTGTATGTGAGAGCATTTCAGTAGTGTGTGAGAGAAAAAACATTTCAGTTGTTTATGTGAGAGCATTTCAGTAGTGTATGTGAGAGCATTTCAGTAGTGTGTATAAGAGTGTTTCAGTAGTGTATGTGAGAGCATTTCAGTAGTGTGTGAGAGAAAAACATTTCAGTTGTTTATGTGAGAGCATTTCAGTAGTGTATGTGAGAGCATTTCAGTAGTGTGTATAAGAGTGTTTCAGTAGTGTATGTGAGAGCATTTCAGTAGTGTGTGAGAGAAAAACATTTCAGTTGTTTATGTGAGAGCATTTCAGTCGTGTATGTGAGAGCATTTCAGTAGTGTGTATAAGAGTGTTTCAGTAGTGTATGTGAGAGCATTTCAGTAGTGTATGTGAGAGCATTTCAGTAGTGTATGTGAGAGCATTTCAGTAGTGTATGTGAGAGCATTTCAGTAGTGTGTGAGAGAAAAACATTTCAGTTGTTTATGTGAGAGCATTTCAGTAGTGTATGTGAGAGCATTTCAGTAGTGTATGTAAGAGGTAATTCTGAATAATGTCCCTAACGGCCCCTCATAGGACGCCATCCGCTTTAATGGAGGAAGGCCGATGGCGCTCGCATCCTTCCGATGGCCACCCAGCCAAAACCAAAAATTGGATGTCAAAACTTTTTAGCCAGTGTTAAAGTACGCAAACGTGTGAACAAAATGAGACGTTAAGCACCGAGCTACGTGAAAGAATGGCTGAGCTACAAGAGGAGGTAACCTCGCGTTCTGGAGCGTTGCGCCATTAAAAAGGTGCGTACCCATTCGATTGGCCCATTTTTTGGTTTATTCGTGAATAGCGTCGCCACGGTAACGCGAAATGCTCCCACCTTAAAGTACCCCCCGTCGGCACGAATGAGACCTTTCCGACGGCGTAACGTAAGTGGGGGTTCGTCGGCCGGTTCGTCACGTATTAAGTGTAAAAGAAATGTGCGGAACTATAATAAAAGTTGAAGTATGAGCAATAATAATACGGGCTGCTTGTTGATTGGCAGTTTTGTTCACAATCGACCAAGAAAATGTAGTAAAATGCAAATTCTTATATTAAGTTTGACGCCTACCTAAAAACTGTGGAAAACTACCCAAATTAATTTAACCCAGCAAGATGGGTTATATATTCAACCCAAACGATGGGTCGTTTTCAATAAAATGTTGGGTTAATGCTACCAAATAACAATATTTTCACGTTTTTTGTAATCCAAATGTCCTACAGGCAGAGGTCGGTATTACAACTTGTAGGTTTTTTTTGTAAGCTTTCCGCCATCTTTTTTTTGTAGTCCACACAATGATCTATGTTTCCTACAATAGAAGTAAAAAATATACCAATTGTAGCCATGTTGCCATAGCGATAAGGAGTAAACCGCACGGTCAGCGTAAATACCGTTGACGGCCGAGAAGCACAACAAGCGACATTTTTGAAAGCGCACGCAGATGTCGGTGAATTCACCATGCGGAGTTAGAGGTGGTTAACTACCTGCGCGTACCAAGGTGGGTGAAGACGTCGTCATTTTAATGTGACAATCTTGTGTGTGGCCCCAGGGGAAGGCGAGGGCCATCAAGCCGCCAAGCGAGGAGGACTTTCAGAGCATCAAACTGATCAGCAACGGAGCTTACGGGTAAGAACTGAACATAAATCAGACCATGTTTTGAGGATTATGTTGAAACCACGTGGTTCTGTTAGCCTCGGACTTCCAAGGGGGTCTCAAACTCAATTTCCCTGGGGGTCGCCGGCGGTAAAATTGGGGTGAATTCCCTTCAGAATCACTTTTTAAATGTGTTAACTACTTCCACCAGCAGCTGTGAGTGGAATTAATGTCAAAGTGAAAGTGAAAGTGAAAGTGAAAGTGAAAGTAAAAGATATGTTCGTTTCCCAGGATACGCACTTTCAGGAAGTTGCTCTTTGCCCAGTGTTTGTGATTGTGGTGCAGCCATTTTGTGACCACTCACATCCATTATAACACTTATATAAGACTTTTGAAGTCATTTTGATAGTAGGCAAATATAGACACTTACATCATGTGTTGCCTTCATTTTAACACTTTTATAAGACTTTTGAAGTCATTTTGATAGTAGGCTAATATAGACACTTACATCATGTGTTGCCTTCATTATAACACATATATAAGACTTTTGAAGTCATTTTGATAGTAGGCTAATATAGACACTTACATCATGTGTTGCCTTCATTATAACACTTATATAAGACCTTTGAAGTCATTTTGATAGTAGGCTAATATAGACACTTACATCATGTGTTGCCTTCATTTTAACACTTTTATAAGACTTTTGAAGTCATTTTGATAGTAGGCTAATATAGACACTTACATCATGTGTTGCCTTCATTATAACACATATATAAGACTTTTGAAGTCATTTTGATAGTAGGCTAATATAGACACTTACATCATGTGTTGCCTTCATTATAACACTTATATAAGACTTTTGAAGTCATTTTGATAGTAGGCTAATATAGACACTTACATCATGTGTTGTCTTCATTTTAACACTTTTATAAGACTTTTGAAGTCATTTTGATAGTAGGCTAATATAGACACTTACATCATGTGTTGCCTTCATTTTAACCCTTTTGTAAGACTTTTGAAGTCATTTTGATAGTAGGCTAATATAGACACTTACATCATGTGTTGCCTTCATTATAACACATATATAAGACTTTTGAAGTCATTTTGATAGTAGGCTAATATAGACACTTACATCATGTGTTGCCTTCATTTTAACACTTTTATAAGACTTTTGAAGTCATTTTGATAGTAGGCTAATATAGCTAATATAGACACTTCCATCGTGTTGTCTTCATTATAACACTTATATGAGACTTTTAAAGTCATTTTGATAGTAGGCAAATATAGACACTTACATCATGTGTTGCCTTCATTATAACACTTATATAAGACTTTGGAAGTCATTTTGATAGTAGGCTAATATAGACACTTACATCATGTGTTGCCTTCATTATAACACTTATATAAGACTTTGGAAGTCATTTTGATAGTAGGCTAATATAGACACTTACATCATGTGTTGCCTTCATTATAACACTTAAATGAGACTTTTGAAGTCATTTTGATAGTAGGCTAATATAGACACTTACATCATGTGTTGCCTTCATTATAACACTTATATGAGACTTTTGAAGTCATTTTGATAGTAGGCTAATATAGACACTTACATCATGTGTTGCCTTCATTATAACACTTAAGGCTTTTAAAGTCATTTTGATAGTAGGCTAATGTAGACACTTACATCATGTGTTGCCTTCATTATAACACTTATATGAGACTTTTGAAGTCATTTTGATAGTAGGCTAATATAGACACTTACATCAAGTGTTGCCTTCATTATAACACTTATATGAGACTTTTGAAGTCATTTTGATAGTAGGCAAATATAAACACTTACATCATGTGTTGCCTTCATTATAACACTTATATAAGACTTTTGAAGTCATTTTGATAGTAGGCTAATATAGACACTTACATCATGTGTTGCCTTCATTATAACACTTATATAAGACTTTTGAAGTCATTTTGATAGTAGGCTAATATAGACACTTACATCATGTGTTGCCTTCATTATAACACATATATAAGACTTTTGAAGTCATTTTGATAGTAGGCTAATATAGACAATTACATCATGTGTTGCCTTCATTATAACACTTATATAAGACTTTTATGTCTTTGCGTCTCCAGACAGATTTTATTTTTGTATTTCTGGTCCAACATTGCTCTTTCAACATGTTGGGTTGCTGACCCCGGCCCTAGGGTGAAAAAGGTCATCCCATGACGAACTATTTTCGTCCACGTTTCCGTGGTCTCCTTGTGTTCCGTCTCCCAGGGCGGTCTACCTGGTGCGCCACAGGGAGACCCGTCAGCGCTTCGCCTTGAAGAAGATCAACAAGCAGAACCTGATCCTGCGGAACCAGATCCAGCAGGCCTTTGTGGAGAGGGACATCCTCACCTTCGCCGAGAACCCCTTCGTGGTGTCCATGTTCTGCTCCTTCGAGACGCGCCGGCACCTGTGCATGGTGCTGGAGTACGTGGAGGGTGAGGGCCACATGTCGGAAGCCTGCGGGTGGAGAAGAGGGCGTGCTCCATGGTGTTTGTGTGCCTGCAGGTGGGGACTGTGCCACCTTGCTGAAGAACATCGGGGCTCTCCCCGTAGAACTGACCCGCATGTACTTTGCCGAGACCGTCCTGGCCCTGGAGTACCTGCACAACTACGGCATCGTCCACAGAGACCTCAAACCTGACAAGTGAGTCTTTTTTTTTTGTAATTTTGCCTATCATTCACAACCCTTATGTAAGATATGTGTTTTCTTTTTTTTATGCATTCTAAATCGTAAAATACGGCAAGTAAGAGGTGGCTAGCAACAATGCAGCTAGTTGGAGTGTACTATCCCCTCTTAAAAACATCCAAAAAGCGCCAAAAATACTCCATTTACAAGTCTGCCATGATTAGTAGTCTTGTTGTTGAAATATGTAACTCTTACATGTTATTATGAATGTTACTAGATACCACATATATACTTACAGTGTGTGTATAAAACCTTGATGGAGGTTTTTGGATGTTTTTAGAGCGCTTTATAGGCGAAAAAGATACATTTACATGTCGTGACCTGAATATTAACAAGTATTAGCGATATTACTTTTATAGGCGCTAACGCCGAGGAACTACTTTTAGCTAGCTAACTAGCTGTCAGAATAATTGTATCTAAGTTATCACAAAACGTGAGTTCCCGGCAAGAAGACAAAAGTTAACAGCTGTCACATACCAAGTTATATGACTCCAGGGTAAACGGTAGCAAAATGAGCTCAAAAAGCTAGCACTTGAATGTTAGCATGCTAAAGTAAACACGCATACAGTTAGCATGTTTTAAATACCAAGTTATATGACTGGGGTAAACGGTAGCAAAATTAGCTCAAAAAGCTAGCATGCTTGCACGCTAACGTAAACATGCATACAGTTAGCATGTTTTAAATACCAAGTTATATGACTGTGAGGTGTATGGCTGCGGAATTAGACAAAAAAGTGTAAAATTTGCAAAAAATAAAAAGTTAGCATTGTGATGTTAGCATGATAGCATGCTAATGTTAGCACACTAACAGTTAACAGCTGTCACATACCAAGTTATATGACTCTAGGGTAAACGGTAGCAAAATGAGCTCCAAAAGCTAGCACTTGAATGTTAGCATGCTAAAATAAACATGCATACAGTTAGCATGTTTTGAATACTAAGTTATATGACTGGGGTAAACGGTAGCAAAATGAGCTCAAAAAGCTAGCGCTTGAATGTTAGCATGCTTGCACGCTAACGTAAACATGCATACAGTTAGCAAGTTTTAAATACCAAGTTATATGACTGTGAGGTGTATGGCTGCGGAATTAGACAAAAAAGTGTCAAATTTGCAAAAAATAAAAAGTTAGCATTGTGATGTTAGCGTGCTAGCATGCTAATGTTAGCACACTAGCAGTTAACAGCTGTCACATACCAAGTTATATGACTCTAGGGTAAACGGTATCAAAATGAGCTCAAAAAGCTGGCACTTGAATTTTAACATGCTAACATGCTAAAGTAAACATGCGTACAGTTAGCATGTTTTAAATACCAAGTTATATGACTGGGGTAAAAGGTAGCAAAATGAGCTCAAAAATCTAGCACTTGAATGTTAGCATGCTTGCATGCTAACGTAAACATGCATACAGTTAGCAAGTTTTAAATACCAAGTTATATGACTGTAAGGTGTATGGCTGCGGAATTAGACAAAAAAGTGTCAAATTTGCAAAAAATAAAAAGTTAGCATTGTGATGTTAGCGTGCTAGCATGCTAATGTTAGCACACTAACAGTTAACAGCTGTCACATACCAAGTTATATGACTCGAGGGTAAACGGTAGCAAAATGAGCTCAAAAAGCTAGCACTTGAATGTTAGCATGCTAAAATAAACATGCATACAGTTAGCATGTTTTGAATACTAAGTTATATGACTGGGGTAAACGGTAGCAAAATGAGCTCAAAAAGCTAGCACTTGAATGTTAGCATGCTTGCACGCTAACGTAAACATGCATACAGTTAGCATGTTTTAAATACCAAGTTATATGACTGTGAGGTGTATGGCTGCGGAATTAGACAAAAAAATGTAAAATTTGCAAAAAATAAAAAGTTAGCATTGTGATGTTAGCGTGATAGCATGCTAATGTTAGCACACTAACAGTTAACAGCTGTCACATACCAAGTTATATGACTCTAGGGTAAACGGTAGCAAAATGAGCTCAAAAAGCTAGCACTTGAATGTTAGCATGCTAAAATAAACATGCATACAGTTAGCATGTTTTGAATACTAAGTTATATGACTGGGGTAAACGGTAGCAAAATGAGCTCAAAAAGCTAGCGCTTGAATGTTAGCATGCTTGCATGCTAACGTAAACATGCATACAGTTAGCAAGTTTTAAATACCAAGTTATATGACTGTGAGGTGTATGGCTGCAGAATTAGACAAAAAAGTGTAAAAATTTGCACACAAAAAAAAGTTAGCATTGTGATGTTAGCATGATAGCATGCTAATGTTAGCACACTAACAGTTAACAGCTGTCACATACCAAGTTATATGACTCCAGGGTAAACGGTAGCAAAATGAGCTAAAAAAGCTAGCACTTGAATGTTAGCATGCTAAAGTAAACACGCATACAGTTATCATGTTTTAAATACCAAGTTATATGACTGGGGTAAACGGTAGCAAAATGAGCTCAAAAAGCTAGCACTTGAATGTTAGCATGCTTGCACGCTAACGTAAACATGCATACAGTTAGCATGTTTTAAATACCAAGTTATATGACTGTGAGGTGTATGGCTGCGGAATTAGACAAAAAAGTGTAAAATTTGCAAAAAATAAAAAGTTAGCATTGTGATGTTAGCATGATAGCATGCTAATGTTAGCACACTAACAGTTAACAGCTGTCACATACCAAGTTATATGACTCTAGGGTAAACGGTAGCAAAATGAGCTCAAAAAGCTAGCACTTGAATGTTAGCATGCATACAGTTAGCATGTTTTAAATACCAAGTTATATGACTGTAAGGTGTATGGCTGCGGAATTAGACAAAAAAGTGTAAAAATTTGCACACAAAAAAAAGTTAGCATTGTGATGTTAGCGTGCTAGCATGCTAATGTTAGCACACTAACAGTTAACAGCTGTCACATACCAAGTTATATGACTCGAGGGTAAACGGTAGCAAAATGAGCTCAAAAAGCTGGCACTTGAATTTTAACATGCTAGCATGCTAAAGTAAACATGCGTACAGTTAGCATGTTTTAAATACCAAGTTATATGACTGACAAAAGCTGTCTGTGAACCTACCAAGAAGAAGGCTTGTCAAACTCCACTGTGTAGGATGGGAAGCAACGTGAAGGTGTTCTGTTTCATTCATGTATTGTAACCCACAGAAAGATATTGTTTTGACCCGAGAACTACAAAGCGGAGAGAAAGCAGGATCTGCCCAAGTTCCAGGCACCTCTTCTTTGAACTCTTTTACGACCTTTTCTTTGAACCGACCTTTTCTTTGAACTGTTCTGTAACCAAAGGCGACGGCTGTTTACGACCCCCCCTCCCTTAGAAACAGCGTAATCAAGGAAAGTCCAAATAAAAGAGGAGGCGTGCAATCTTTCGTCAGGAGCGTGTTGGAACACCGTACAAGGGTACAGGTGTACGCGCTCTCCTCAATTGAGCCAAATTTAATGATGTCTCTGTTTAATTCCTTGCTTCTTGTCTTGTCTAATAGATGTGTTTGAACCTGACACTAGCTTATGCTGCTATATTGACATATTGAGCTGCTGCATTGCCTCCAAAGTCAGGACTTTGGGAAGGCCATTCTAAAACCTTCATTCTAGCCTAATTTAGCCATTCCTTTACCACTTTTGACGTGTGTTTGGGGTCATTGTCCTGTTGGAACACCCAACTGCGCCCAAGACCCAACCTCCGGGCTGATGATTTTAGCTCGTCCAAAGATAAGACCTTCTGGAGGAAAGTTCTGTGGTCAGATGAAACAAAAATGGAGCTGTTTGGCCACAATACCCAACAATATGTTTGGAGGAGAAATCCCAGGAACACCACGCCCACCGTCAAGCATGGTGGTGGTAGTATTATGCTCTGGGCCTGTTTTGCTGCCAATGGAACTGGTGCTTTACAGAGAGTAAATGGGACAATGAAAAAGGAGGATTACCTCCAAATTCTTCAGGACAACCTAAAATTATCAGCCCGGAGGTTGGGTCTTGGGCGCAGTTGGACAATGACCCCAAACCCACGTCAAAAGTGGTAAAGGAATGGCTAAATCAGGCTAGAATGAAGGTTTTAGAATGGCCTTCCCAAAGTCCTGACTTAAACGTGTGGACAATGCTGAAGAAACAAGTCCATGTCAGAAAAGCAACACATTTAGCTGAACTGCACCAATTTTGTCAAGAGGAGTGGTCAAAAGTTCAAGCAGAAGCTTGTGGATGGCTACCAAAAGCGCCTTATTGCAGTGAAACTGTCAGGTTCAAACACTCATGACATCTATTAAACAGACAAGAAGCAAGGAATCATGCAGAGACAGAGTTCAATTTAGCTCGTGAGGAGAACGCATGGAGCTGCACACTTAGTCACAGTCTCGCCCTACGCTCTATTTATTCAGGAGTTCCCCAGTCAACTTAACTGAGACCGCCTCAAGAGCAACTCCAGTACGCACAATATGTGACGGAATGTGCTGGGCCTTGTGATTTCGCCTCTGCTTCGTCTGCGTGCTGTCGTCTTGTCTTCGTTAAAGTCCTTGACTGTTAGCGGGCTAAAACAAGGACAACATCTGCGGCCGAGGCCACCCCTCAGACAAGAAGTTATGTCCTTGCACAGATAGAAAAAGTACAGCTTGAGCACTATAGCTAATAACTATAGCAACGGACTTTAAGCATACTAAAGTTGTGTGATGACTTACACATAATTATTCCGACAGAAACTTGCCAAGGGACATGTAGCCACCTCGTACTTGCCCTATTCTATGATTTAGAATACATAAAGAACGACGTGTGTTCCCGTTTAAAACTCCGACCGAGCCTTGCAGGCGTGCCAGATGATGTCGTGACGGACTTACCTAGGACCGTGTCTGCGTCTCCTCCTCTAGTCTACTGATCACCTCCATGGGACACATCAAGCTGACAGACTTTGGCTTGTCCAAAATGGGCCTGATGAGCCTCACCACCAACCTGTACGAGGGCCACATCGAGAAGGACGCCAGGGAGTTCCTGGATAAGCAGGTATGGTCTCCCTTCCTTTTGTTTATGTTTATGAATGATGGTGGTTGTCACAAGAATGTAGCCAAATAAATGTCACTGCTCAGGTGTGTGGTACGCCCGAGTACATCGCCCCCGAGGTCATCCTGCGTCAGGGCTACGGCAAGCCGGTGGACTGGTGGGCCATGGGCATCATCCTCTACGAGTTCCTGGTGGGCTGCGTGCCTTTCTTTGGAGACACACCCGAGGAGCTGTTTGGACAGGTCATCACAGGTGAGAGAGGGCAGAATGGAGGGTGTATGTGTCAAACTCAAGGCCCGGGGGCCAGGTGTGGCCCGCCGCATCGTTTTATTTGGCCCGACACGTCATTTAACGTGTTCTTCCGCATCATTTAATGTAGCCCGCCATGTCATTCAATGTGGTCTTTTACATCATTTAATGTAGACCGCCATGTGGTCTTTCACATCATTTATATTGGCCCGCCATGTCATTCACTGTGGTCTTTCACATCATTAATTGTGGCCCGCCATGTCATTCACTGTGGTCTTTCACATCATTAATTGTGGCCCGCCATGTCATTCACTGTGGTCTTTCACATCATTAATTGTGGCCCGCCATGTCATTCACTGTGGTCTTTTACATCATTTAATGTAGCCCGCCATGTGGTCTTTCACATCATTTATATTGGCCCGCCATGTCATTCACTGTGGTCTTTCACATCATTTAATGTAGCCCGCCATGTCATTCACTGTGGTCTTTCACATTATTTAATGTTGCCCGCTATGTCATTCACTGTGGTCTTTCACATCATTAATTGTGGCCCGCCATGTCATTCACTGTGGTCTTTCACATTATTTAATGTAGCCCGCCATGTCATTCACTGTGGTCTTTCACATCATTAATTGTGGCCCGCCATGTCATTCACTGTGGTCTTTTACATCATTTAATGTAGACCGCCATGTGGTCTTTCACATCATTTATTTGGCCCGCCATGTCATTCACTGTGGTCTTTCACATCATTAATTGTGGCCCGCCATGTCATTCACTGTGGTCTTTTACATCATTTAATGTAGCCCGCCATGTGGTCTTTCACATCATTTATATTGGCCCGCCATGTCATTCACTGTGGTCTTTCACATCATTTAATGTAGCCCGCCATGTCATTCACTGTGGTCTTTCACATTATTTAATGTAGCCCGCCATGTCATTCACTGTGGTCTTTCACATCATTAATTGTGGCCCGCCATGTCATTCACTGTGGTCTTTCACATCATTTATTGTGGCCCGCCATGTCATTCACTGTGGTCTTTCACATTATTTAATGTAGCCCGCCATGTCATTCACTGTGGTCTTTCACATCATTAATTGTGGCCCGCCATGTCATTCACTGTGGTCTTTCACATCATTTATTGTGGCCCGCCATGTCATTCACTGTGGTCTTTCACATCATTAATTGTGGCCCGCCATGTCATTCACTGTGGTCTTTTACATCATTTAATGTAGACCGCCATGTGGTCTTTCACATCATTTATATTGGCCCGCCATGTCATTCACTGTGGTCTTTCGCATCATTTATTGTGGCCCGCCATGTCATTCAATGTGGTCTTCCACATCATTTATTTGGCCCGCCATGTCTTTCAATGTGGTCTTTCACATCATTTATTGTGGCCCGCCATGTCATTCAATGTGGTCTTTCACATCATTTATTGTGGCCCGCCATATCATTCAATGTGGTCTTTCACATCATTTATTGTGGCCCGCCATGTCATTCAATGTGGTCTTTCACATTATTTAAAGTGGCCCGCCATGTCATTCAATGTGGTCTTTCACATCATTTATTGTGGCCCACCATGTCATTCAATGTGGTCTTTCATATCATTTATTGTGGCCCACCATGTCATTCAATTGGTCTTTCACATCATTTATTGTGGCCCGCCATGTCATTCAATGTGGTCTTCCACATCATTTATTTGGCCCGCCATGTCTTTCAATGTGGTCTTTCACATCATTTAATGTAGCCCGCCATGTCATTCACTGTGGTCTTTCACATTATTTAATGTAGCCCGCCATGTCATTCACTGTGGTCTTTCACATCATTTAATGTAGCCCGCCATGTCATTCACTGTGGTCTTTCACATCATTAATTGTGGCCCGCCATGTCATTCACTGTGGTCTTTTACATCATTTAATGTAGACCGCCATGTGGTCTTTCACATCATTTATTTGGCCCGCCATGTCATTCACTGTGGTCTTTCACATCATTAATTGTGGCCCGCCATGTCATTCACTGTGGTCTTTTACATCATTTAATGTAGCCCGCCATGTGGTCTTTCACATCATTTATATTGGCCCGCCATGTCATTCACTGTGGTCTTTCACATCATTTAATGTAGCCCGCCATGTCATTCACTGTGGTCTTTCACATCATTAATTGTGGCCCGCCATGTCATTCACTGTGGTCTTTCACATCATTAATTGTGGCCCGCCATGTCATTCACTGTGGTCTTTTACATCATTTAATGTAGCCCGCCATGTGGTCTTTCACATCATTTATATTGGCCCGCCATGTCATTCACTGTGGTCTTTCACATCATTTTATGTAGCCCGCCATGTCATTCACTGTGGTCTTTCACATCATTAAATGTGGCCCGCCATGTCATTCACTGTGGTCTTTCACATCATTTATTGTGGCCCGCCATGTCATTCACTGTGGTCTTTCACATCATTAATTGTGGCCCGCCATGTCATTCACTGTGGTCTTTTACATCATTTAATGTAGACCGCCATGTGGTCTTTCACATCATTTATATTGGCCCGCCATGTCATTCACTGTGGTCTTTCGCATCATTTATTGTGGCCCGCCATGTCATTCAATGTGGTCTTCCACGTCATTTATTTGGCCCGCCATGTCTTTCAATGTGGTCTTTCACATCATTTATTGTGGGCCGCCATGTCATTCAATGTGGTCTTTCACATCATTTATTGTGGCCCGCCATATCATTCAATGTGGTCTTTCACATCATTTATTGTGGCCCGCCATGTCATTCAATGTGGTCTTTCACATTATTTAAAGTGGCCCGCCATGTCATTCACTGTGGTCTTTCACATCATTTATTGTGGCCCACCATGTCATTCAATGTGGTCTTTCATATCATTTATTGTGGCCCACCATGTCATTCAATTGGTCTTTCACATAATTTATTGTGGCCCGCCATGTCATTCAATGTGGTCTTTCGCATCATTTATTGTGGCCCGCCATGTTATTCTACGTGGTCTTTCACATCATTTATTGTGGCCCGCCATGTCATTCAACGTGGTCTTTTACCTCATTTATTGTTGTCCACCATATCATTCAACATGTTCTGCCTCATCATTTATTGTGTCCCACCATGTCATTCAATGTGGTCTTTCACATCATTTATTGTGGCCCGCCATGTCATTCAACGTGTTCTACCGCAGCAATTAATGTAGCCCACCATGTCATTCAACGTGGTCTTTCGCATCGTTTATGGTGGCCCACCATGTCATTCAATGTGGTCTTTCACATCATTTATTGTGGCCCGCCACATTCAATACGGTCTGCCACATCATTTATTGTGGACCATAAAATGTAATATGTTCTGCCACTTCATTTAACCAGGCCCACCATGTCATTAAATGTGGTCTGTCACATCATTTATCGTAGGCCACCTATTTATTTAAAGTGGCCTGCCATGTCATTCAATGTGTGGCCCGGCACTTTATTTGATGGGCCCCGCCACATTTAATATGGTCTGCCACATAATTTAATGTGGTCCGTCACGGCATTTAAATTGGCCCACCATGTCATTCAAAATAGCCTGCCACATCAAATATGGGGGCCGCCATGTCATTCAGTTTGGCCCACTACATTTAATATGGTCTGCCATATTTAATATGGTCTGCCACATCATTTAAATAGGGCCCGCCACGTCATTCAATGTGGTCTGCCACATCATTTAAAATGTGGCAGACCACGTTAAGTGACGCGACGAATCACATTGAAACACATGGCGTGCCACATAATTGAAGTGGCAGACCACGTTAAATAATGTGCCGGAACAGGTTGAATGATGTGGCAGGCCATTTAAATGTTGTGGCAGACCACATTGAAGATGTGAAGAACCACATTAAATGTCGTGGCCGACCACATTAAATTATATGGCAGGCCCTATAAATGATGTGGCAGACCACCTAAATGTTGTGGTAGACCACATGGAATGATGCGTCGGACCACATTGAATGATATGAGGGGGCCACATTTAATGATGTGGCAGACCACAATAAATGAATTGGCAGACCACATTGAATGATGTGGCGGGCCCCATTAAATGACATGGCCGGCCCTATAAATGTCATGGCAGACCACATTGAATGACATGGGTGTGCCACATTAAATGATGTGGCAAACCATTTTAAATGATGCGGCAGTCCATATTAAAGGATGTGGCAGACCATATTAAATGATTTGGCAGACCAAGTTAAATGACATGGCGGGCCACAATAAATGATGTGGCAAACCACATTAAATGACATGGTCGGCCCTATAAATGTTGTGGCAGACCACATTGAATGACATGGGGGGGCCAAATTAAAGGATGATGCAAACCATTTTAAATTATGCGGCAGTCCATATTAAAGGATGTGGCAGACCACTTAAATGACATTGTGGCAGACCACATTGAATGACATGGGGGGCCACCTAATATTAAAGGATGTGGCAGACCATATTAAATGATTTGGCAGACCAAGTTAAATGACATGGCGGGCCACAATAAATGATGTGGCAAACCATTTTAAATTATGCGGCAGTCCATATTAAAGGACGTGGCAGACCATATTAAATGATTTGGCAGGCCAAGTTAAATGACATGGCGGGCCACAATAAATGATGTGGCGGGCCACTTAAATGACATGGCCGGCCCTATAAATGTTGTGGCAGACCACATTGAATGACATGGGGGGCCACATAATATTAAAGGATGTGGCAGACCAAGTTAAATGACATGGCGGGCCACAATAAATGATGTGGCAAACCATTTTAAATTATGCGGCAGTCCATATTAAAGGATGTGGCAGACCATATTAAATGATTTGGCAGACCAAGTTAAATGACATGGCGGGCCACAATAAATTATGTGGCGGGCCACTTAAATGACATGGCCGGCCCTATAAATGTTGTGGCAGACCACATTGAATGACATGGGGGGGCCACATTAAATGATGTGGCAGACCATATTAAATGTTGTGGCAGACCATATTAAATGATTTGGCAGACCAAGTTAAATGACATGGTGGGCCACAATAAATTATGTGGCGGGCCACTTAAATGAAATGGCCGGCCCTATAAATGTTGTGGCAGACCACATTGAATGACATGGGGGGCCACATTAAAGGATGTGGCAAACCATTTTAAATGATGTGGCAGACCATATTAAATGATTTGGCAGACCAAGTTAAATGACATGGCGGGCCACAATAAATGATGTGGCAAACCATTTTAAATTATGCGGCAGTCCATATTAAATGATGTGGCAGACCATATTAAATGATTTGGCAGGCCAAGTTAAATGACATGGTGGGCCACAATAAATTATGTGGCGGGCCACTTAAATGACATGGCCGGCCCTATAAATGTTGTGGCAGACCACATTGAATGACATGGGGGGCCACATAATATTAAAGGATGTGGCAGACCAAGTTAAATGACATGGCGGGCCACAATAAATGATGTGGCAAACCATTTTAAATTATGCGGCAGTCCATATTAAAGGATGTGGCAGACCATATTAAATGATTTGGCAGACCAAGTTAAATGACATGGCGGGCCACAATAAATTATGTGGCGGGCCACTTAAATGACATGGCCGGCCCTATAAATGTTGTGGCAGACCACATTGAATGACATGGGGGGGCCACATTAAATGATGTGGCAGACCATATTAAATGTTGTGGCAGACCATATTAAATGATTTGGCAGACCAAGTTAAATGACATGGTGGGCCACAATAAATTATGTGGCGGGCCACTTAAATGAAATGGCCGGCCCTATAAATGTTGTGGCAGACCACATTGAATGACATGGGGGGCCACATTAAAGGATGTGGCAAACCATTTTAAATGACGTGGCAGACCATATTAAATGATTTGGCAGACCAAGTTAAATGACATGGCGGGCCACAATAAATGATGTGGCAAACCATTTTAAATTATGCGGCAGTCCATATTAAATGATGTGGCAGACCATATTAAATGATTTGGCAGGCCAAGTTAAATGACATGGTGGGCCACAATAAATTATGTGGCGGGCCACTTAAATGTTGTGGCAGACCACATTGAATGACATGGGGGGCCACATTAAATGATGTGGCAAACCATTTTAAATGATGTGGCAGACCATATTAAATGTTGTGGCGGGCCACATTAAATAATGTGGTAGACCACGTTGAATGCTTGGCGGGCCACTTAAATGATGGGGCCACATGAAACCATGTGACCTTGCCCCCGGACCCTGAGGTTGACTTAGGTGGTCCCACATATAAAACCCCTCCCTGAGTCCAGTCTGCATTGATCCAATGGAAGTTTCCACCTGCTTCTTCCACCAGATGACATCGTCTGGCCTGACGGTGAGGAGGTCTTACCTGCAGACGCCCAGGCCCTCATCTCCACCCTGCTGCAGACCAACCCCCTCGCCAGGCTGGGCACAGGTACTACCCAGACCTGGGACTTGGACTTGGACTCATGTGTTCATGGCGCTGTGTGTGTGCAGGCGGGGCCTACGAAGTGAAGGAGCACCCCTTCTTCACGGAGCTGGACTGGAACAGTTTGCTGCGCCAGAAGGCCGAGTTCATCCCTCACCTGGAGTCTGAGGAGGACACCAGCTACTTTGACAGTGCGCCACACCACGTTCGGACCCGGGACCGTGGTTCTGTCACGCGTGAAACCTCATCTCTTGTTCTTGGCCTCTCTTCCCTCCGCCAGCGCGCTGCGACCGTTACCACCACATCAACGCCTACGACGGGGACGACACCAACGACGACGAGCCGGTGGAGATCCGACAGTTTTCCTCCTGCTCGCCTCGGTTCAGCAAGGTGGGAACCTCCTCCGAACCTGTCCTGGTTCTCTCTGTCTGCCATTGGCCTGTCTGGCACCCAGTTCATTTTCTTAAAAATTGCTCATTTGCCAGCTATTATGGACAAAATGAGTAATTCAGGTTAATGACCATGAATATTACTTTGAAGTGTACACAGTATTTTTATATATGGCCCAATCCAAACAACCTTCCCCACTCACGGCGCGAATAAGCTAACACAACAAGTCGACACACATAGTCGCACATTACACAACCTGCTCACTGGACTTTGAAGATGTTATAAAAAAAAAAATGTCCAAGCACAACACATAATTCAAAATGACACAACTACAATGCATGATGGGAAAAAAATGCAACACACTCTCCAAACTTATCCATGTTTGGCGTATTTTAGCTGCTGATTGATTACACAACTTTAAGGCGTTCGTCACGGAAGTAAACAAGGTAACAGTCGAACTTTCACATACTCTTAATATCCAATTCTATTAATTATGTATCCATTATAGTAATATAATTATGTATATATATATGTATATATATATATACTGTATGTATAGGTTTTGGGGCCCGTCGTGTCATTTAAAGTTGTCTGCCACATCTCTTATACTGTATGTGTATAGGTTATGTGTATATGTATGTCAATATGTATGTATAAATATGTGTGTATATGTATATACAGATTTGTATATATGTGTGTATGTATATATATATATATATATGTATGTGTGTGTGTATTCAGTAAATGTAAACATGTGTACATATGTATATACATATATGTATATATGCAGTATATGTACATGTGTATACATGTGTATATTTATATATGTGTGGGTATATATATATTCAAGTTTTAATGTATACAAATATATATTTTCAGATTTAGATGTGTGTGTGTGTGTGTGCGTGTGCGTGTGTGTGTGTGTGTGTTTATATAAAATGTGTATATATGTGTGTATATAGTAAATGTATATATATGTGTATATGTATAAATATGTATACATATATGTGTATATGTATATTAGAGATGCGCGGTTTGCGGACACACCCGCGGGCACCGCGGGTGTGTCCGCGGGTCGGGCGGATGAATGACGAAAAAAATAGATTTGAAATAGATTCGGGCGGGTGGCGGTTGAACCAATTTGGAAATATATATATACATAGTAAATGTATAAAGAGAATCCTTCCTATGTGCTCCTTCAGCGCATTTTAGAGGCCAGGAGCTCTCGCCTGCATGAATCCTGGCACTGTAGATGCCATTTTATTCCTGCATAGTGCTAAAAAAAAAAAAAAGTAAGTAGACATACGGTTGGATATGTTAAACCAGTGGTCCCCAACCTAAAAAAATATATATATATATATATTTTTTATTTTTTTTGTCATAAAGAAATACAATCATGTGTGCTTACGGACTGTATCCCTGCAGACTGTATTGATTTATATTGATATATAATGTATATATTGTGTTTTTTATGTTGATTTAATAAAAATAAAAATAAAAAAATATATATATATATATATTTTTTTTATTTATTTATTTATTTTTTTAAATTTCTTGTGCGGCCGCGGCCCGGTACCAATCGGTCCACGGACCGGTACCGGGCCGCGGCCGCACAAGAAATTAAAATATTTTGTGTTTTTTATGTTGATTTAATAAAAATAAAAATTAAAAAATATATATATATATATATATATATATATATATATATATATATATATATATATATTTTTTTTTTTTTTTTTTTTTTTAATTTCTTGTGCGGCCGCGGCCCGGTACCAATCGGTCCACGGACCGGTTCCGGGCCGCGGCCCGGTGGTTGGGGACCACTGTGTTAAACGAATTAGTCTACGTTACCTAGGCTATACCAAATAAGATGTCTAACCTATATTAAGTTGGGTCAGCTGAATAATTGTGATGGTTACGTGTTGTTTGGGCGCACTACAATGCAAAGGAATTAAGGCAATTGCGTTGTTTATTGTGGGTTTTTTTCTATTGGAGATTTACTACTGTGTGTTCATTATTTGGCCTCGCTTTCAAGTGAAGCGCATCTCCGATTGGCTACAACGTAAGGCCTGCTTTGTTTGTCGCCACCGTCTATTTTCATTATAATTCAATTATTATTATTTATTTAATTATTTTATTTATTTATTTTTTTTATAATGTCCTGCCCAGCTTCTCGGGCAAATCATATAGCAGATGTAGATGCCCATATCGGCTGTTCAGATTTACTTCACAAAAGAGAAGTGTAGGATACTTCTCTTGTTGCCTTATTTGTATTTTGACTTTATTAAATGTATTTATATTATCATTTGGTGCAGCCGGGCCGGAGGGGATAGAAAGAGAGAAAAAGGAAGACAGAGGGGGGAATTGTGGGGACAAGAGGGGGATTAGACAGAGAGACAAAAACCACAACAACAACAACAGAGCAACATCAGCAAATACGACATGTACAAATATGATGGTAAAAGTAATAGCAAATAAGCAGTTAGCGAAAATAAAATAAAAAATACAGAAATGACAATGAGCATTATTACACTAAAAATGGAGCAATATGAATACCAATAGAAATAGTGCTATTGATAATAAACAATACCAGTACTTTACCTTTATTATCAACAATACAATTGTTCAAATGCACAATTTATTTTTGTTTAAATAGGGATGACATACATATGTTGTTGTATAATTTAAGTTTATGCGCGTGATTGACAGCCTAAGGCTTATGAGCCACATTTTTTATTTATTTTTTTATATCAACTTAAAAACGTATGAGCCTATGCCTACAACATAGGCTATGTGTGTATCTTTATTTTCCTGCCTGTCGTTGACAATGGAGATTGTCTGATATTTTGTCATGGCTGCAGATCAATCAATAAAGGTTCATCTTTGTCGCGAAATTGTTCACTGTTTCACTGTGCACCCCGCCCTCGTCCCTATTTCAGCATTATAACGTTAACAAGTTATTATTCATTGAAATAAATTCAGAACATTTTTTTTTTACCTAACGAAAATATAGGCCTTGTCTTTCTAAAACATTTTTTTAACTTCTTAAAAGCATCGTTCTGTGAGGAACGCACTCCTGGCAACAATAGTCAACACTTTCTTCATGGAAATGACAATAATATTATAATAATGATAAATACCGCCCGGGTGGCGGGCGGTTGTGGTTTTGATAAATTGTTGGTTCGGGTGGATGGCGGGTGGATGACGACTTTCGTGATGCGGTTGCGGATGAAATATTTGCCTATCCGCGCATCTCTAATGTATATACATTTATATACGGTATATAAGTAAGTATATTCTATATGTATGTGTGTATATTTATATACAGATGTGTGTGTGTGTGTATTCAGTAAATGTAAACATGTGTATATATGTATATACATATTTGTGTATGAAGTATATATGTGTGTGTGTGTGTGTGTGTGTGTGTGTGTGTGTGTGTGTGTGTGTGTGTGTGTGTGTGTGTGTGTGTGTGTGTGTGTGTGTGTGTGTGTGTGTGTGTGTGTGTGTGTATATTCAGTAAATGTAAACGTATATACGTGTATATATAAGTATATGTATATGTGTATATATATGTATATGTGTGCGGGTATATATATATATATATATATATATATATATATATATATATATATATATATATATATACTGTATTTGTATATTCATATATGTGTGTGTATATATGTGTGTATACAGTAAATGTATGTAAATGTTTATATAAATGTGTATATATGTTTGTGTATATATATATATATATATACATATATATACGGTGTATATGTAAGTATACTCTATATGTGTATATATTTATGTGTGTATGTGTGTGTGTATATATAATAAACGTGTGTGTATATATGTGTGTGTGTATACTGTGTATAAAATGTGTGTATATACTGTATGTGTGTATACAGTAAATGTATATAAATATATATATATATATGTATACATATACTCAATGTGTATATATGTATATACATTTATATACTGTATATATGTAAGTATACTCTATATGTATGTGTGTATATGTATATACGTGTGTGTGTGTGTGTGTGTGTGTGTGTGTGTATTCAGTAAATGTAAACGTGTATATATGTATATACATATTTGTGTATGAAGTATATGTATATATGTGTGTATATATATATATGTATATATATACACAAGTATATATGTATACAAATATGTATATCTATACTGTATTTGCATATTTATATATGTGTATACAGTAAATGTGTATATATGTGTATATGTATATATGTTTGTATATATATATACATATATGTGTATACATTTATATACGGTATACATATAAGTATACTCTATATACTGTACATGTGTGTATATTTAGATACAGATGCGCGTGTGTGTGTATTCAGTATGTGTGTGAGTATCTGTGTATATATATTTGTATACATATATATATATATATATATATACGGTGTATATGTAAGTATACTCTATATGTATATGTGGGTATGTGTGTGTATATATAATGTGTGTATATATATGTGCGTGTGTATACTGTATATAAAATGTGTGTATATACTGTATGTGTATACAGTAAATGTATATAAATATTTATACATATATGTATACATGTTTGTATATATATATATATATATATATATATATATATATATATATATATATATATATATATATATATATATATATATATATATATATATATATATATATAATAAACCCTATTAAAACCCCAGAGCAGAGCAGACTGCAGACAGTGAAAATGTTGATGAAGTGATCAGCAAACAGAGTCCACAATGTCTTCTGGCTGTCACTTTCACTTTCACTTCGCTGCCCAGTCCTCAGCTGCTCCCTGTTACCATGGCGACCTGTCGGCTCTTCCTATTGTCGTCCTCCCCCCCATACAAACCAGCGTGTGGTGTTCCTGGTGTGCAGGTGTACAGCAGCATGGAGCACCTCTCCCAGCTGGAGCACAAGGCCTCCACCTCCGTGTCCCGCCGGGAGCACAAGGGCCCGAGGGAGGACAAGGTGACCAAGAGGGAGAGCCTGGGAAGCTTCAGCATGAGGGACAAGAGCTGGAGGACCGGCTCGCCCGAAATGTGAGTAGCTGCTGGCAACAATCACGGTGTGACACTTTCAGTGGCTGAGTGAGTCCACCGCCTGCGACAGGAGCCTAATGTGGCCCTGAAGGGCCATTTTTTTTTCCCGGTTTATTTGGGTAAGCACTCCATTTAGGTTGGAATAGCTTGGCTTCAAGTTCCACATTTTGCAGCTTCGAGTCACTTCCACCTCACTCTCTCGGCTTCCGTCCGCTCCAACGTCTCATTCTTCCTTTGTGCTCGCTTATAGAAGCGGCAGTTCATCCTCTGTATATTCAGCTTCAAAAAAATATGGTTGAGAATCTTCATTTGTCCAAAAATAGTTATCTTTGTTGTCTCTTACTAAGTCTGTCATAATAAGAAAACCTTCCGGAAGTATGACACACATTTGTTGCCAGAAGTTGGAAGTGCACTGCTATGGAAACAGTAATAAATGCGCAGAGGAACTAGTACTGGCATTGATTAACATGACCAAAATACGGTAAATATTGTACATATTACATATTATTTTGAAGGTGTCTGTTACTACATTATATATATACTTGCAGTGTGTATATTGTACATATTACATATTGTTATGAAGGTGTCTGTTACTACATTATATATATACTTGCAGTGTGTATATTGTACATATTACATATTGTTATGAAGGTGTCTGTTACTACATTATATATATACTTGCAGTGTGTATATTGTACATATTACATATTGTTATGAAGGTGTCTGTTACTACATTATAGATATACTCGCAGTGTGTATATTGTGCATATTACATATTGTTATGAAGGTGTCTGTTACTACATTATAGATATACTCGCAGTGTGTATATTGTGCATATGTACATATTGTTATGAAGGTGTCTGTTACTGCATTATATATATACTTGCAGTGTGTATATTGTACATATTACATATTGTTATGAAGGTGTCTGTTACTACATTATATATACTTGCAGTGTGTACATATTACATATTGTTATGAAGGTGTCTGTTACTACATTATATATATACTTGCAGTGTGTATATTGTACATATTACATATTGTTATGAAGGTGTATGTACTACATTATATATATACTTGCAGTGTATATATTGTACATATTACATATTGTTATGAAGGTGTCTGTTACTACATTATATATATACTTGCAGTGTGTATATTGTACATATTACATATTGTTATGAAGGTGTCTGTTACATTATATATATACTTGCAGTGTGTATATTGTACATATTACATATTGTTATGAAGGTGTCTGTTACTACATTATATATATACTTGCAGTGTGTATATTGTACATATTACATATTGTTATGAAGGTGTCTGTTACTACATGACATATATACTTGCAGTGTGTATATTGTACATATTGTTATGAAGGTGTCTGTTACTACATTATATATATACTTGCAGTGTGTATATTGTACATATTACATATTGTTATGAAGGTGTCTGTTACTACATTATATATATACTTGCAGTGTGTATATTGTACATATTACATATTGTTATGAAGGTGTCTGTTACTACATTATATATATACTTGCAGTGTGTGTATTGTACATATTACATATTATTATGAAGGTGTCTGTTACTACATTATATATATACTTGCAGTGTGTATATTGTACATATTACATATTGTTATGAAGGTGTATGTACTACATTATATATATACTTGCAGTGTATATATTGTACATATTACAAATTGTTATGAAGGTGTCTGTTACTACATTATATATATACTTGCAGTGTGTATATTGTACATATTACATATTGTTATGAAGGTGTCTGTTACATTATATATATACTTGCAGTGTGTATATTGTACATATTACATATTGTTATGAAGGTGTCTGTTACTACATTATATATATACTTGCAGTGTGTATATTGTACATATTACATATTGTTATGAAGGTGTCTGTTACTACATTATATATATACTTGCAGTGTGTATATTGTACATATTAAATATTGTTATGAAGGTGTCTGTTACTACATTATATATATATATACTTGCAGTGTGTATATTGTACATATTACATATTGTTATGACGGTGTCTGTTGCTACATTATATATATACTTGCAGTGTGTATATTGTACATATTACATATTGTTGGCTCCAGACTTCTTCTGTTTGTTTGATATTGTCAATACTGCCACAAGTGGTGGAAAAGTGTATTACAACTGAGTACAGACCACAGCTGCGAAACACATCATTTTTGACGGTCCAACAACGGCCCTATGGTTAAAAAAACACGGTTTCAAGCCACAGAAATACTTCAGTCATGACTTGAAGTTGTTCCTTACTCCCGGTAATGAGCCGACATGGCTTCTTCGCCCCTCGTCTGTCATCACGGCGCTGGCTCGGCAATTAAAAAGCGCTTTCACAGCTGTGGGGTTTCCCTTTTATGGCCCGCGTACATGAACAATGTGAGCTGACGGTGGCAGTTATTAAACACCAGTGTTGCTAACTGTGCGTGTCACCTGCTGACTTGAAACGTTGTCGCCTGACAAGGTGATCAGGATAATAGGATGGCGACGGCGTCCCCTCACTCCATGTCAGCGCTTCATGCGAAGACCATCCATCCACATTTCAAAATAATAAATCATTCACACATTCTGCTTATTTATGGCCTTCCATATTGGATTTTCTTGGAACATTTCAAGTTGGAGCTGTCTCCGTATTCTGTACAGCTCCTTTATTAAAGGAAGTTCCAGTGTTTTCATCACATGTTCTGTCTGAATTATGAAAGGAGTATTAATCATCATTTATTAACCGTGTTACCACGGTTACAAGGGATTATTGTCAAGAATGGCAATGTTTCGAAGGCAAGATTTTTATTTTGAAACAAAACTAACGTTACCCTCCTTTATTTATATTACATCATTATAATCAAATATATGTTTTATGTTTTGTAACATTTTCATACATTTTGGGGCTACAGTAATACCTATTTGTTTTATTATTAAAACATTCAAAGGGCTTTGTTGAAAACCCAAATAATCCATCCCATAATTTAGTACAGTTTTGCATGCATAAAACAATGCAGAATGTCATATGCGTGATGAACAAAATTGATAAATGAACATTTAACATCACTATCTTGCTCAGTTGTAATACACTTTTCCACCACTTGTGGCAGTAATGACAATATCAAACAAACAGAAGAAGTCTGGAGATAAAGTCATAGAGAAGTTTCATAAGTGCAAAAATTATGACTAAATTAATGAAGCTGTGTTTTTTTTTTTTGCACTTTAATTTTAGTGAAGGTTTATTTAGGAAACATTTTCATTACTAATTTAGTTCATTTATTTCGGCACAACATAATTGTATGTTCTTTTATAATTCGTCCGTTAAGTCCCTTCTCATGGGGTATATTTAGCGCTTATTTTTCTAAATATCCTAAAATAAGCCTAAAGTTTACGTGTTCAATAAACAATAATCTCTGTGTGTCAGGTTCAAACACTGATGACATATATTAAACAAGACCAGAAGCAAGGCATTAAACAGAGACAGAATTCAATTTGGCTCAATGAGGAGAAACGCGTAGACACTGTACCCTTGCACAGTGTCGTCCCGCGCTCTGACGAAAGATTGTACACCTCTTTTATTTGGACTTTCCCTGATTACATGGCAACAGCTGTTTCTAAGGGAGGGGGGTCATAAACGGCCATCGCCTTTGATTAAAAACCCTAAAGACGCAAGACATCAGAACAATTTCAGTCTTGATAAATCACAGTGCTATTTACTTATATTTGCATCTCCTCCTCCCAGTAGTGTGGGTGTTCTGGTGACCAGCATATTTTCTGCATATTCATGAAGACAGTCGCGCTAAATGGATTGAACCCCTGATTATTGGGGCCCCGAGCGCCCTCTAGAGAGCCGCCAAAAAATATGTTTTTCTCAGCTGTGGTCCGTATGGGCCGCGGCGGTACTCAGTTGCAATACACTTTTCCACCACTTGTGGCAGTAATGACAATATCAAACAAACAGAAGAAGTCTGGAGATAAAGTCTTAGAGAAGTTTCTCAAGTGCAAAAATTATGACTAAAGTGATGACGCTGTGTTTTCATTTGCACTTTAATTGTTTTTATTTATTTTATTGTTTAGTTAAGAAAACATTTTCATTATTAATTTTACCACAACATATTTATATGTAAATGTATTTTTCGTCAGTTATTTATAAGTCCCTTTTCATGCAATATATTTGATTAGTATTCATTTTCTAATTAGCCTGAGCTAAGCCTAAGGTGTTTGTGTTGAATAAATGATATTCTTTGTGATTTTAAAAATTGGTTTAATATCATTTGACAAGGTTGTGAACTGTAAATAGATTAGATAAAATGATTGAATACTAATAAAATCAAGAGTAAGATGACTAATTCGGTGTTAATATTTGAATGGAAAAGTGGAAAAGTTGGGCCCAGAGATCAAAAAGGTTAAGGACCCTAAAGATGCCCCACAGAACAATTTCAGTCTTGATAAATCACCATAAAACCCTTGGTCTTACCCTGGCAGCATGGTGCGTTCACTGACACTAGGGAAACCCGGGTTCTTAGGCTCTGGTTGACTTTGATTGTACTAAATCTGGGGCGTATGAAAACCTAGAATTTGTTTTGCCTCACACAGAATCGTACTAAAACTGGGGCGTATGAAAACCAAGGCATGCTTTTGCCTAACACAGAATCGTACTAGAACTGGGGCGAGTGAAAACCAACACTTGTTTTTACCTCACACAGAATCGTACTAAAACTGGGGTGAATGAAAACCAAGAACTGGTAGTAAACAAGAACTGGTAGTAAACAAGAACTAGTAGTTAACAAGAACTGGTAGTAAACAAGAACTAGTAGTAAACCAGAACTGGCAGTAAACAAGAACTGTCAGTAAACAAGAACTGGTAGTAAACAAGAACTAGCAGTAAACAAGAACTGGTAGTAAACAAGAACTGGTAGTAAACAATAACTAGTAGTAAACAAGAACTAGCAGTAAACAGGAACTAGTAGTAAACAAGAACTAGTAGTAAACAAGAACTGGTAGTAAACAAGAACTGGCAGTAAACAGGAACTAGTAGTAAACAAGAACTAGTAGTAAACAAAAACTGGTAGTAAATAAGAACTAATAGTAAACAAGAACTGGTAGTAAACAAGAACTGGCAGTAAACAGGAACTAGTAGTAAACAAGAACTGGTAGTAAACAAGAACTGGTAGTAAACAAGAACTATTAGTAAACAAAAACTGGTAGTGAATAAGAACTAGTAGTAAACAGGAACTGGTAGTAAATAAGAACTAGTAGTAAACAAGAACTATTAGTAAACAAGAACTGGTAGTAAATAAGAACCAGTAGTAAACAAGAACTGGTAGTAAACAAGAACTAGCAGTAAACAGGAACTAGTAGTAAACAAGAACTAGCAGTAAACAAAAAATGGTAGTAAACAAGAACTAGCAGTAAACATGAACTAGTAGTAAACAAGAACTAGTAGTAAACAAGAACTGGTAGTAAATAAGAACTAGTAGTAAACAAGAACTGGTAGTAAACAAGAACTGGCAGTAAACAGGAACTAGTAGTAAACAATAACTATTAGTAAACAAAAACTATTAGTAAACAAGAACTGGTAGTAAATAAAAACTTGTAGTAAACAGGAACTGGTAGTAAACAAGAACTAGTAGTAAACAAGAACTATTAGTAAACAAGAACCATTAGTAAATAAGAACTAGTAGTAAACAAGAACTAGTAGTAAACCAGAACTAGTAGTAAACAAGAACTAGCAGTAAACAAGAACTGGTAGTACACAAGAACTAGTAGTAAACAAGAACTAGTAGTAAACCAGAACTAGTAGTAAACAAGAACTAGCAGTAAACAAGAACTGGTAGTACACAAGAACTAGCAGTAAACAAGAACTAGTAGTAAACAAGAACTGGTAGTAAATAAGAACTCGTAGTAAACAGGAACTGGTAGTACACAAGAACTAGTAGTAAACAAGAACTAGTAGTAAACAAGAACTGGTAGTAAATAAGAACTCGTAGTAAACAGGAACTGGTAGTAAACAAGAACTAGTAGTAAACAAGAACTATTAGTAAACAAGAACCATTAGTAAATAAGAACCAGTAGTAAACAAGAACTATTAGTAAACAAGAACCATTAGTAAATAAGAACCAGTAGTAAACCAGAACTAGTAGTAAACAAGAACTAGTAGTAAATAAGAACTAGTAGTAAACCAGAACTAGTAGTAAAGAAGAACTAGTAGTAAACCAGAACTGGTAGTACACAAGAACTAGTAGTAAACAAAGTGTCTCCGCATGCAGGAAGCGGCTGTCCTGCTCAGAGTCGCTCTACATGGACGGAGATGCCAGTCCTCCTCTCGGCGCTCGGCGGCGCTTCTCGGCTTTGATGGACACGCATCGCTTCGCCTCGCCCATGGAGGGTGAGTCCGACTTCCTGACCAGGCAAGCCCCCTTCAAGGTCCGGGGAACCTCCCTGGACGGGGCCGGCGCTCCGTCCGCCAACCTCGGGGAGCCGAGGAACAGTCTGAGAGAGGTCAACGGAGCAGGTGGGCAAAGTTCACTGAGGGCAAGTCAGCACTTCCTTTGTCTACTTGTCACCACGGCACAGGTGTCCAAGTCCTGGTCCGGGTCCAGATCTGGCCCGACACTTCATTTTATGTGGCCTGCCGCTTCATTTATGTGGTCCGCCACATCATTCAATGTGTGGTGTGTCACGTCTTTTAATGTCATTCAGTGTGGCCACTTACTAGTTTAAAACTGGTATGTCGCATTGCTCTAAGTGGCCTTTCAATGTGGCCTGACACACCATTTAAGGTGGCCCGCCACTTCTTTTTATGTGGTCCGTCACATCATTTAAATTGGCCCGCCACATCATTCAGTGTGGCCACTCACTAGCTTAAATGTGGTTTATGACATCATTTAAAGTGGCCCGCCATATCATTCAATGTGGTCTGCCACAGCATTTAATATGGCCTGCCGCATCATTCAGCGTGGTCACTCACTAGTTTAAACGTGGTCCATCACATAATTTTAAGAGGTCTGTCATTTCATTTAAAGTGTCCGGCAACATCAATTAATGTGGCCCTTCAGTTGTTTTTGTGTGATCCAACCAATTTTTTAAGTTGGCCCGCCACATCATTTAGTGTGGTCACTCAGTAGTTTAAATGTGGTCCGTCACATCATTTTAAGTCACCTGTCATGTCATGTAATGTGGCCTGCCACTTCTTTTTAATTGATCCGTTTAATCATTTAAAGTGGACTGTCATGTCATTTAAAGTGTGCTGCCACTTCAATTAATTTGGCCCGCCAATTCTTTTTGTGTGATCCAACACATTTTTTAAATTGGCCCGCCACGTCATTCAGTGTGGTCACTCAGTAGTTTAAATGTGGTCCTTCACATCATTTTAAGTCGCCTGTCATGTCATTTAATGTGGCCCGCCACGTCTTTTTATGGGATCCGTCTAATCATTTAAAGTGGCCCGCCACGTCATTCAGGGTGGTCACTCACTAGTTTAAAGTGGTTCGTCACATCATTTTAAGTCGCCTGTCATGTCATTTGAAGTGGCCTGACACTTATTTTTATGTGTTCCGTCTAATCATTTAATGTGGCCCGCCACGTCGTTCAGCGTGGTCACTCACTAGTTTAAATGTGGTCCGTCACATAATTTTAAGTCGCCTGTCTTTTCATTAAATGTGGCCCACCACATCATTTGATGTGGCCCGCCAATTCTTTTTATGTGATCCGTCTAATCATTTAAAGTGGCCCGCCACGTCATTCAGTGTGGTCACTCACTAGTTTAAAGTGGTTCGTCACATCATTTTAAGTTGCCTGTCATGTCATTTAATGTGGCCCGCCATATCTTTTTATGTGATCCGTCTAATCATTTAAAGTGGCCCGCCACGTCGTTCAGCGTGGTCACTCACTAGTTTAAATGTGGTCCGTCACATCATTTTAAGTCGCCTGTCATGTCATTAAAGTGGCCCACCACATCATGTGATGTGGCCCGCCAATTATTTTTATGTGATCCGTCTAATCATTTAAAGTGGCCCGCCACATCATTCAGTGTGATCACTCACTAGTTTAAATGTGGTCCGTCACATCATTTTAAGTCGCCTGTCATGTCATTTTATGTGGCCCACCACATCATTTAATTTGGCCTGTCATGTCATTTAATGTGGCCTTCCACATTATTTAATGTGCACCACTACATCATTTTATGTGGTCCGCCACATCATTTACCGTGGTCTGCCACAGTAGCACATTAAAAGTGGCCTGCCAGATCATTCAATCTGGCCCGCCATATCATTTAATGTGGTCTACCACATCATTCAATGTGGTCACTCACGCAATTTAAATATAATTTAAATTGGCCTGTCATGTCATTTAAAGTGGCCTTCCACATTATTTAACGTGCTCCACTACATCATTAAATGCGGTCCGCCCCCACATTTCAGTTGGCCTTCCACGTCATTCAATGTGGTCCATCACAGCATTTAAATGGCCTGTCATGTCATTAAAGTGGCCCTCCGCATCATTTGATGTGCTCAGCGACATCATTCAACTAGGGCCGTCACATCATTTATGTGTGTAATCTGCCACATCATTTACGGTGCCTCGTCATGTCATTAAATGTGGCCTGCCAGATAATTTAATGTGGTCACTCACGCAATTTAAATCTGGTCTGTAATATAATTTAAAGTGGCCTGTCATGTCTTTAAATGTGGCCTTCCACGTTATTTAATGTGCTCCACTACATCATTACACGTGGACTGCCACATCATGTTATATGGTCTGCCACATCAATTAATGTGGTCTGCCACTTCAATTAATGTGGTCACCCATATAATTTAAAATGTGGCCTGTCATGTCTCTAAAGGTGGCCCTCCACATTATTTAATGTGCTCCACTACATCATTACACGTGGACTGCCACATCATGTTATATGGTCTGCCACTTCAATTAATGTGGTCACCCATATAATTTAACTGTGGCCTGTCATGTCTCTAAATGTGGCCTTCCACATTATTTAATGTGCTCCACTACATCATTACACGTGGTCTGCCACATCATGTTATATGGTCTGTCACATCAATTAATGTGGTCTGCCACATCAATTACTGTGGTCACCCACATCAATTACTGTGGTCACCCATGTAATTTAAATGTGGCCTGTCATGTCTCTAAATTCTGCCTTCCACATTATTTAATGTGCTCCACTACATCATTACACGTGGACTGCCACATCATGTTATATGGTCTGCCACATCAATTAATGTGGTCTGCCACTTCAATTAATGTGGTCACCCATGTAATTTAAAAGTGGCCTGTCATGTCTCTAAATGTGGCCTTCCACGTTATTTAATGTGCTCCACTACATCATTACACGTGGTCTGCCACATCATGTTATATGGTCTGCCACATGAATTAATGTTGTCACCCATGTAATTTAAATGTGGCCTGTCATGTCTCTAAAGGTGGCCTTCCACATTATTTAATGTGCTCCACTACATCATTACACGTGGACTGCCACATCATGTTATATGGTCTGCCACATCAATTAGTGTGGTCTGCCACTTCAATTAATGTGGCCGCCCATGTAATTTAAATGTGGCCTTTCACATTATTTAATGTGCTCCGCTACATCATTACATGTGGACTGCCACATCATGTTATATGGTCTGCCACGTCAATTAATGCGGTCACCCATGTAATTTAAATGAGGTCTGTCATGTCATTAAATGTGGCCTGCCACGTCACTCTATGTGGTCTGCCACTTCAATTACCGTGGCCCCTGAGGGCAGCCATAGTCACGAAGTGGCCCTCAGTAAAGAGTTAGCCCGGCCAGGTCCCCAGTAATGCTGACCTGACTCCCTACAGACAAGTCCCCCAGGCAGGGAGACACACCAGGAGTGACCATCAGCACGTTGGCACCAGCTCCGGCGCCAGTGGCCCGTGACGTGGTGACGCCGCTCTACGACCCCCTGGGGGCCCGGGCCACCAACGACCTGGTCCTGCGGAGGGCCCGTCACTCGCATTTGTCCGGCGACGGAGAGAAACGGACCTCCAGAGCCGGCAACAAGGTCATCAAATCCGCCTCGGCCACCGCCTTGTCCGTCATCATACCGTCTGGTGAGGACAAGTCCCACGTCCCACGTCCACACGTCCACGGTTTTTGCCAGGACTAAAGTCTCTTCCCTCCCTGCTTGGTGTAGTGGACCAGCATGGTGGATTCTCCCCGCTGGCCAGTCCCATGTCGCCTCACTCCTTCTCCTCCAATCCGTCCTCCCGCGACTCTTCTCCCAGTCGGGACTTCTTCCCCACGGTGAGCGTGCTGCGCTCCCCCATCACCATCCACCGCTCGGGGAAGAAGTACGGCTTCACCCTGCGGGCCATCAGGGTCTACATTGGAGACAGCGACATCTACAGCGTGCACCACATAGTCTGGGTGAGCAGCTTCATCTTCATCATTATCACAATACTGGGAGGGGAATATGCTAATCAATTGTTTAGCAGTCGCGATGTGATTGATCAAGACTGGAACTGTTCTGCGCCTATGTCTATAAGGCTTGAACTGTACGCGCAATCTGGCCAAGTGACACACTTTCTTTTAAATGTAATGCACTTTGTGTTACATTTTATACGTATGATAAGGTGGCCAAAAATAAAAAAATCTATTTTCAGATTAATCGTGATTCTTATTTGTAACGATTCTTAAATCGATCAATTTTTTAATTTAAAAAAAATATCTTATATTTTATTTTCTTTATATTTTTAATGTAATGCACTTTGTGCTACATTTTAAATGTTTGATAATTTTGGGTGTCATTTTTTTTAAATATTCAGATAAATTGCAATTCTTATTTGTAACAATTCTTAATCGATTAAAAAATATATATATTTTTTTAATCTGCAAAAAATATATCTTTTTTTTAAAAAGTATTTTTGTTTTTTAATGTAATGCACTTTGTGTTACATTTTATATGCATGAGTAGGGGTGGCCCAAAAAAAAAAAAAAAAAAATTTTCAGATTAGTCGTGATTCTTATTTGTAACGATTTTTTATCTATTCAAAAGAATCAAAAATAAAATGATTTATTATTTTTGAAATATTTTTGAAATATTTTTTTAATATTTTTGAAATATTTTTTTAATATTTTTGAAATATTTTTTTAATATTTTTGAAATATTTTTTTAATATTTTTGAAATATTTTTTTAATATTTTTGAAATATTTTTTTAATATTTTTGAAATATTTTTGAAATATTTTTGAAATATTTTTGAAATATTTTTTCTGTAATGCACTTAGTGTTACATTTTATAAGCATGATGAGTAGGGGTGGCCCAAAAAAAAAAAAAAAAGATTTTCAGATTAGTCGTGATTCTTATTTGTAACGATTTTTAATCGATTCAAAAGAATCAAAAATAAAATGTTTTATTATTTTTTTAATATTTTTGAAATATTTTTTTTATATTTTTGAAATATTTTTTTTATATTTTTTTTATATTTTTTTTATATTTTTTTTAAATATTTTTTAAATATTTTTCTGTAATGCACTTAGTGTTACATTTTATAAGCATGATGAGTAGGGGTGGCCAAAAAAAAAAAAAAAAAAGATTTTCAGATTAGTCGTGATTCTTATTTGTAACGATTTTTAATCGATTCAAAAGAATCAAAAATAAAATGTTTTATTATTTTTGAAATATTTTTGAAATATTTTTGAAATATTTTTTTAATATTTTTGAAATATTTTTGAAATATTTTTGAAATATTTTTGAAATATTTTTGAA
>NC_084748.1:46789924-46854924 GCF_033978785.1 Entelurus aequoreus | reverse complement strand
CTCCACTCCTCGCCCCCGGTCGTCCGCCCCCGGCCAAAGAGTGCGGAGCCCCCGCGGTCGCCCCTTCTGAAGCGCGTGCAGTCGGCGGAGAAGCTGGGCTCGCCTTTGACCCAGTCCAGCACCACCGGAGGACTCGGGGGTCCGTTGAGGAAGCACAGCCTTGAGGTGCAGCACTCCGAGTACCGCAAGGACGCCTTCCTGTGCGAGCTGGGCCTCCAGAGCCTGCTGGAGACAGACGGGGAGAGTCTACCTCCGAACCCCCCACCCCTGCCGAGTTCCGCATCCTCCACGGGTTCGGAGACCCGCGTGCTGAAGCCCGTGAGAAGATTGGGCAGGCAAGAGTCGCCGCTCAGCAGGGAGACTCTGCTCATGGCTGGCAGAGAGAGGGACGAGAAGGAGCGAGGAAGAGAGACCGGAAGTGAGACGGTCCTGGAGAGGCTAAGCCGCTTTGAAGCCGCCGCCGCTGCCGCCCAGACATCTTTGGCGAGAAAGCCTCACGCAGAGCCCTTGGGTTCAACGACCGCTTCGAGCACTACTACCAAAACCGGAGACGGGGCTGAGAAGGTCCCCCAGCGCCCGACTCCAAAACAACTTGACCTCAAGGCAGCCAAAAGTGTTCTCTCTGACTGTAAAACGCACCACAAAGCAGGGGGAAGGGAACCAAAGCAGGTTGGAGACCCTAACAACGGTCCTAGTTTACTGTGTGCTGCGTTCAACAAGAACTCGGCCACACCTGCGGACAAAAACATCATCAAGACACTGACTGCGAGTCCGCTCGCTATGCGGAAAGTCTTTAAACCCTTTGGTATGGGGGACGGCTTGAGAAAAACCGAGAGCGGTGATTCAAGGACTTCAGACGTAGCCTCCAAGAGCCCCAAACTGCCAGTTAGGGTCCTTGCCCCCGCCGTGCCCCCGCACGGACAGCCGCTGACTCTGGGCAAAGTGAGGCAAGGTCTGGGGGCGGTCAACTGCTACCGGGGGACGCTGGACTGGGAGGACAAGTGTCGCCTGGAGGTCCTGGAGGAGCATTCGCCCTCGCCCTCTCCCTCCCCGACCGGCGTCACTCCTTCCCTGTGCGGACCCTCCCTCTGCAAGTCACGTCCCGTCTCCCCCGGAGACAAGACCAGCTTTGTCAGCCAGCTGACCACCGTGGCCAAGAACGTGCTGGGCCCCATCAAGCTGGGCTCCCAGGAGGGCTCCAAGAGCAAAGAGCAGCAGACTAAGGCGGCGGACGAGAAGCAGGCGACGGCGGCTGGGAGGTACGACCTTGCCGCGGGAAGTCGAGGGCTGGCGGCGACCAAAGGCTCTGGGACTTCCTCCCTGGAGAAGGCCACCTCGGGTGCCCACCAGCCCAAAATATGACAGAAATGCCTTTCTTGGATGCAACAGGAGTGGAGCACTTAGAACGTTGTACATTCCAGTTTTAGAGTTTATCAAATCTTATTTATTGACTCCAGTTGTTGACTCAGTCGACCTCGAAGCAGGAGTTGGACCAATCCACCACAACTTTGGACCTTTTAATAAGAAGATTCTTGATGTCTTGTGGAACACTTCACGTGGGAGTCTAGTGGGAGTGGATGCATGTGAGACTGCAGGGGTGTCCAAACTTCTCCACTTGGGGGCCGCATTGAGCTCAGGAAATTGGGCCCGGGGGCCGAAAGCCAAATGCACGTAAAATAACTATATATATATATATATATATATATATATATATATATATATATATATATATATATATATATATATATATATATATATATATATATATATATATATATGTATGTATATATGTGTGTGTGTATGTATATTTATGTGTATATGTACACATTATATTAGTATAATAGATATATCATTAATAATGAATATAATTGGACATTTAGATTACAAAGTGGCCCAAAAACACACACATATTCTGTAAAAACACAAACATAATACTGCAAAAACACACATATACAGTAAAGTCACACATATACAGTAAAAACACACATGCTGTAAAAACACACACACATACTGTAAAAACACACATATACTGTATATACAGTAAAAACACACACATACTGTAAAACACACACATATATACAGTAAATACACACACATATACTGTAAAAACACACACACACATATACAGTAAAAACACACACATATATATATACAGTAAAAACACACACACACATATACAGTAAAAACACACACATATATATATACAGTAAAAACACACACACACATATACAGTAAAAACACACACATATATATATACAGTAAAAACACACACACACATATACAGTAAAAACACACACATATATATATACAGTAAAAATACACATAATACATAATTTAGATTATGTTTACACTGCAGGTCAAAATGGTCCAAATCTGATTTTTTCAAGATCTGATTTTTTCCAGGTGACTGTTTGTGTTTCCATTGCAAGTACAGTGTGATCTATATCACACTCCAGTGTCATGTGGCCCCCATGTGGCCCCCATGTGGGCCCCCATGTGGCCCCCATGTGGCCCCAATGTGGCCCCAATGTGGCCCAATGTGGCCCCCATGTGGCCCCAATGTGGCCCCAATGTGGCCCAATGTGGCCCCCATGTGGCCCCCATGTGGCCCCCATGTGGCCCCAATGTGGCCCAATGTGGCCCCCATGTGGCCCCCATGTGGCCCCCATGTGGGCCCCAATGTGGCTCCAATGTGGCCCCCATGTGGCCCCAATGTGGCCCCCATGTGGCCCCCATGTGGCCCCAATGTGGCCTCGGCGTCACAAAGTGAAAACAAAGGAAGTTGAGCAGATTCAGTAAATGAACAAGGAAGTCACGACTACTACTACTACTACAAAATAAAAGCCTCCACACCTTAAAAATGAGTGTTTAACGTGACAATATAATGTCATCAGAAATATCCAGCAGCTAAAATGTGTCAAACATGGACAAGTGTGGCGAGTGTTTTCCCATCATGCATTGCAATACTTTGAAATGTGTGTCATTTTGCTTTTTTTTTTATGGTGAATGGATGTTGTTTTTTTATTTTGTATTAACCTCCACAAAGTTCAGTGTCATGCGTGGCCGTGTGTGTTGTGTTGTTTTATTTGTGCCATGACTAGGGAAGGTTGTTTGGATCGGGTCGTATAAGTAAATGCTGTGTCCACTTCAACTCACAATTCATGGTCACTCATTCACTCACATTGTCCACAGGGTGGTGACAAGTTTCACAGGAAGTGTCAGATATTTTCAAATGAATGTGGAAACTCCCAGTGGACCTGGTCCTTGATAACTCCCAGTGGACCTGGTACCCCGATAACTCCCAGTGGACCTGGTCCCTGATAACTCCCAGTGGACCTGGTCCTTGATAACTCCCAGTGGACCTGGTCCCCGATAACTCCCAGTGGACCTGGTACCCCGATAACTCCCAGTGGACCTGGTCCCTGATAACTCCCAGTGGACCTGGTCCTTGATAACTCCCAGTGGACCTGGTACCCGATAACTCCCAGTGGACCTGGTACCCCGATAACTCCCAGTGGACCTGGTCCCTGATAACTCCCAGTGGACCTGGTACCCCGATAACTCCCAGTGGACCTGGTCCCTGATAACTCACAGTGGACCTGGTCCTTGATAACTCCCAGTGGACCTGGTCCCTGATAACTCCCAGTGGACCTGGTCCTTGATAACTCCCAGTGGACCTGGTCCCTGATAACTCCCAGTGGACCTGGTCCCTGATAACTCCCAGTGGACCTGGTCCCCGATAACTCCCAGTGGACCTGGTACCCTGATAACTCCCAGTGGACCTGGTCCCCGATAACTCCCAGTGGACCTGGTCCTTGATAACTCCCAGTGGACCTGGTCCCTGATAACTCCCAGTGGACCTGGTCCTTGATAACTCCCAGTGGACCTGGTCCCTGATAACTCCCAGTGGACCTGGTCCTTGATAACTCCCAGTGGACCTGGTCCTTGATAACTCCCAGTGGACCTGGTCCCTGATAACTCCCAGTGGACCTGGTCCTTGATAACTCCCAGTGGACCTGGTCCCTGATAACTCCCAGTGGACCTGGTCCCTGATAACTCCCAGTGGACCTGGTCCCCGATAACTCCCAGTGGACCTGGGCCGTAGTTTGGACACCCCTGTGTAATATATGGTACTGTACGTACTTACTGTACGTGTGTGGAATGGCACAGTATGTACTTGTAAAGCAGGAGGTCAGAAAGTGTTTACTCATCAAAAACTGTGAGGACCAAATTCAGTGTGGTGGTCACACGTCAGTGTGGTGGTCACACGTCAGTGTGGTGGTCACACGTCAGTGTGGTGGTCACACGTCAGTGTGGTGGTCACACGTCAGTGTGGTGGTCACACGTCAGCATCACATGACACGCAGGATTAGACATCAAATGATTTACTCTCCATGCAGCTGTGTGTGTGTGTGTGTGTGTGTGTGTGTGTGTGTGTGTGTGTGTGTGTGTGTGTGTGTGTGTGTGTGTGTGTGTGTGTGTGTGTGTGTGTGTGTGTGTGTGTGTGTGTGTGATGGTTCTGGGGGTTGACAGAGCTTTGACACAGCAGTGCTTATCTCTCCCTTACAGGAGGCTCACACACACACACACAATGCTGTAAAAACACACACAAATACTGTAAAACTACACAAATTTTCTGAAAAAACACATTTTCTGTAAAAACACACACAAATACTGGAAGAACACACACATAATACTGCAAAACTACACATTTCTCCTGTAGAAACACACACGTATACGGTAAAAACACACATATGCTGTAAAAACACACACATACTGTAAAAACACAGAAATACTGGAAGAACACACACAATACTGCAAAACTACACACATTTTCTGTAGAAACACACACATATATGGTAAAAACACACACATATACTGCAAAACTACACCAATTTTCTGTAGAAACACACACATATACTGTAAAAACACACACAAATACTGGAAGAACACACACATAATACTGCAAAACTACACACATTTTCTGTAGAAACACACATATACGGTAAAAACACACACATAATACTGTAAAAACACACACATATACTGGAAGAACACACACATAATACTGCAAAACTACACACATTTTCTGTAGAAACACACACGTATACGGTAAAAACACACATATGCTGTAAAAACACACACATACTGTAAAAAAACACAAATACTGGAAGAGCATACACAATACTGCAAAACTACACACATTTTCTGTAGAAACACACACATATACGGTAAAAACACACACATATACTGCAAAACTACACCAATTTTCTGTAGAAACACACACATATACTGTAAAAACACACACAAATACTGGAAGAACACACACATAATACTGCAAAACTACACATGTTTCCTCGTAGTAACACACACACATATACGGTAAAAACACATATATATGCTGTAACAACACTTACATATACTGTAAAAACTCACACAAATACTGGAAGAACACACACATAATACTGCATAACTACACATTTTTCCTGTAGGAACACACACACGTATACGGTAAAAACACACATATGCTGTAAAAACACACAAATACTGGAAGAACATACACATAATACTGCAAAACTACACAAATTTTCTGTAGAAACACACACATATACGGTAAAAACACACACATATGCTGTAAAAACACACACATACACTGTAAAAACACAAATACTGGAAGAACACACACATAATACTGCAAAACTACACAAAATGTCTGTAGAAACACACACATATACGGTGAAAACACACACATACACAGTAAAAACACACACAATACTGCAAAATTACACAATTTTTCTGTAGAAACACACACATACGGTAAAAACACACAAATACTGGAAGAACACACACAATACTGCAAAACTACACCATTTTTCTGTAGAAACACACACATATACGGTAAAACACACACATGCTGTAAAAACACACGTATATACTGTGAAAACACAAATACTGGAAGAACACACAATACTGCAAAATTACACGTATTTTCTGTAGAAACACACACATATACGGTAAAAACACACACATATACTGTAAAAACACACACATATACTGTAAAAACACACACAAATACTGGAAGAACACACACATAATACTGCGAAACTACACGTTTCCTCGTAGTAACACACACACATATACGGTAAAAACACACAGATATGCTGTAACAACACACACAAATACTGGAAGAACACCCACTTATACTGCAAAACTACACAACTTTTCTGTAGAAACACACATACGGTAAAAACACACACATATGCTGTAAAAACACACACATACACTGTAAAAACACACACAAATACTGCAAAACTACACACATTTTCTGTAGAAACACACACATACTGTAAAAACACACAAATACTGGAAGAACACACACATAATACTGCAAAGCTACACATGTTTCCTCGTAGTAACACACACACATATACGGTAAAAACACACAGATATGCTGTAACAACACTTACATATACTGTAAAAACACACACAAATACTGGAAGAACACACACAATACTGCAAAACTACACACATTTTCTGTAGGAACACACACATATACTGGAAGAACACACACATAATACTGCAAAACTACACACATTTTCTGTAGAAACACACACATATACGGTAAAAACACACACATATGCTGTAAAAACACACACATACACTGTAAAAACACACAAATACTGCAAAACTACACAAATTTTCTGTAGAAACACATACTGTAAAAACACAAATACTGGAAGAACACACACATAATACTGCAAAACTACACACATATTCTGTAGAAACACACATATACGGTAAAAACACACACATGCTGTAAAAACACACACATATACTGTAAAAACACACAAATACTGGAAGAACACACTTAATGCTGCAAAACTACACAAATTTTCTGTAGAAACACACACATATATGGTAAAAACACACACATATGCAGTAAAAACACACACATACACTGTAAAAACACAAATACTGGAAGAACACACACATAATACTGCAAAACTACACACATTTTCTGTAGAAACACACACATATAGGGTAAAAACACACACATATATGCTGTAAAAACACACACATATACGGTAAAAACACACACATATACTGTAAAAACACAAATACTGGAAGAACACACACGATACTGCAAAACTACACCATTTTTCTGTAGAAACACACATATATGGTACAAACACACATTTATACTGTGAAAACACACATATATGGTAAAAACACACAAATACTGCAAAACTACACGTATTTTCTGTAGAAACACACACATACTGTATACGGTAAAAACACACACACATATACGGTAAAAACACACATATACTGTGAAAACACACATACTGGAAGAACACACATAATACTGCAAAACTACACAAATTTTCTGTAGAAACACACACCTTTATGGTAAAAACACACACATATACGGTAAAAACACACACATACACTGTAAAAACACAAATACTGGAAGAACACACACATAATACTGCAAAACTACACACATTTTCTGTAGAAACACACACATATACGGTAAAAACACACACATATACTGTAAAAACACAAATACTGGAAGAACACACACTACTGCAAAACTACACCATTTTTCTGTAGAAACACACATATACGGTAAAACACACACATATACGGTACAAACACACATTTATACTGTGAAAACACACATATATGGTAAAAACACACAAATACTGCAAAACTACACGTATTTTCTGTAGAAACACACACATACTGTATACGGTAAAAACACACACACATATACGGTAAAAACACACATATACTGTGAAAACACACATCCTGGAAGAACACACACATAATACTGCAAAACTACACACATTTTCTGTAGAAACACACAAATGTACTGTAAAAACACACAAATACTGTAAGAACACACACACAATACTGCAAAACTACAAATGTTTTCTGTAGAAACACATACGGTAAAAACACACACATACTGTAAAAACACACACAAATACTGGAAGAACATACACAATACTTCAAAACTACAAATGTTTTCTGTAGAAATACACATACGGTTAAAACACACACAAATACTGAAAGAATACACAGACAATACTGCAAAACTACACATTTTTTCTGTAGAAACACACGCATATACTGTAAAAACACACACAAATACTGGAAGAACACACACATACTGCAAAACTACACATTGTTTCTGTAGAAACACACATATACGGTAAAACACACATATACAGTAAAAACACACATTTATACTGTGAAAACATGTATATGGTAAAATCACACACATATACAGTAAAAACACACATCCTGTAAAAAGATATATACAGTAAAAACACACATATATACCGTAAGAACACACACAATACTGAAAAAACACACACATATTCTGTAAAAACACACATTTATACTGTGAAAACATGTATATGGTAAAATCACACACATATACAGTAAAAACACACATCCTGTAAAAAGATATATACAGTAAAAACACACATATATACCGTAAGAACACACACAATACTGCAAAAACACACACATATTCTGTAAAAACACACATTTATACTGTAAAAACACACAATACTGTAAAAACACACACTTGTGCTGTAAAAATACACATTTATGCTTTAAAAACACATAATACTGTAAAAAACACACACTTCTACTGTAAAAACACACATTATACTCCAAAAACACACACATACTGTACAAACACACATATATACTGTAAAAACACACATTTACTGTAAAACACACACATATACAGTAAAAACACATAATACTATAAAAAAAACACATAATACTGGAAAAACACACATATATTCTGTAAAAACACACATATATTCTGTAAAAACACACACATATATTCTGTAAAAACACACACATATATTCTGTAAAAACACACACATATATTCTGTAAAAACACACATAAAATCTGTAAAAACACACACATATATTCTGTAAAAACACACACATATATTCAGTAAAAACACACATAAAATCTGTAAAAACACACACATATATTCTGTAAAAACACACACATATATTCTGTAAAAACACACACATATATTCTGTAAAAACACACATAAAATCTGTAAAAACACATATATTCTGTAAAAACACACACATATATTCTGTAAAAACACACACATATATTCTGTAAAAACACACACATATATTCTGTAAAAACACACACATATTCAGTAAAAACACACATAAAATCTGTAAAAACACACACATATATTCTGTAAAAACACACATATTCTGTAAAAACACACACATATATTCTGTAAAAACACACATAAAATCTGTAAAAACACACACATATATTCTGTAAAAACACACACATATATTCTGTAAAAACACACACATATATTCAGTAAAAACACACACATATATTCTGTAAAAACACACATAAAATCTGTAAAAACACACACATATATTCTGTAAAAACACACACATATATTCTGTAAAAACACACACATATATTCTGTAAAAACACACATAAAATCTGTAAAAACACACACATATATTCTGTAAAAACACACATATATTCTGTAAAAACACACACATATATTCAGTAAAAACACACACATATATTCTGTAAAAACACACACATATATTCAGTAAAAACACACACATATATTGTGTAAAAACACACATAAAATCTGTAAAAACACACACATATATTCTGTAAAAACACACACATATATTCTGTAAAAACACACACATATATTCTGTAAAAACACACACATATATTCTGTAAAAACACACACGTTTAATGTGGTCTGCCACATCCTTTAGAGTGGCCCGCCATGTCATTCAATGTGATCTGCCAGCACATTGAAAGTGGCCTGCTCCAACATTTAATTAATGTGGTCCACCAAGTCATGTTTTGTAGTCGTCACATCAATTAATGTGGCAGCCATCATTACCAAGTGGCCCTCAATAAAAAAGCAGTTTGACACCCCTGCCTTAATTGTATTTCACTTTATTAAATATATATATATATATATATATATATGTATGTATACTGTATATGTATTATGTATGTACAGTGTATATATATGTGTGTGTAAGTATGTATATGTATATATATATATATATATATATATATATATATATATATATATATATATATATATATATATATATATATATATATATATATATATATACAGTATATATATATGTACGTACAGTATATATATACTGTATATATGTATGTATGTATGTACAGTGTATATACTGTGTATATATATATATATATATATATATATATATATATATATATATATATATATATATATATATATATATATATATATATATATATATATGTATGTTTGGGGAGCCCTGGCCTAAACTCTTGATAATGTTAATGATTGTTCAATGTAGACTTTGTTCCTCTATTTAATAAGAAATTCCTAGAAAATATAACTGTTTGGTTATAGATCTGCTACTGTATATCATAAAAGTACAATCTAAAAGTGCATCATGGAAACAAAACACAAATATTTCACCTTTCTCTCTTGAAAGTTGTGTTCCCTGTAGACTGTATGACCTTTTTCTGTGCTCATGTGGTGTGGTCAAGCATGTTACTGCACACTTCCCTAATATCCACTTATCATATAACCAATGGGGCTTTTCCACTTATTCATTATAACTCCCGCCTTGTTAACAGTTACAAAAATGTGATGGACCAAATATTAGCACAATAATATTACTTAACAATATAATATTACTGCCAAATATTAGGAAAATAATATTACTTAAAGATATAATATTACAACCATATAATAGCACAATATTACTTAAAGATATATTACAACCAAATAATAGCACAATAATATTACTTAATGATATAATATTACAGCCAAATATTAGCACAATAATATTACTTAAAGATATATTACAACCAAATAATAGCACAATAATATTACTTAATGTTATAATATTACAGCCACATATTAGCACAATAATATTACCTAATGATATAATATTACAGTCAAATATTACCACAATAATATTACTTAATAATATAATATTACAGCCAAATATTAGCACAATAATATTACTTAATAATATAATATTACAACCAAATATTAGCACAATGATATAACATAAAATATACAGCCAAATATTAGCACAATAATATTACTTATTAATATAATATTACAGCCAAATATTAGCACAATAATATTACTTAATAATATAATATTACAGCCAAATATTAGCACAATAATATTACTTAATAATATAATATTACAGCCAAATATTAGCACAATAATATAACTTAATAATATAATATTACAGCCAAATATTAGCACAATAATATTACTTAATGATAATATATTACTGCCAAATATTAGCACAATAATATTACTTAATAATATAATATTACAGCCAAATATTAGCACAATAATATTACTTAATGATAATATATTACTGCCAAATATTACCAAAATAATGTTACTTAATAATATAATATAATACTTAATAATATAATATTACCAAATGATATAATATTACAGCCAAATATTACCACAATAATATCACTTAATGATATAATATTACAGACAAATATTAGGCAAATATTAGTTCTGTGTTTGGACTTTTTTTTTTTTTAAATAATATCCACAAAGTTCAGTGAGCATGTTGTGTCATGTGTGACCATGTCTGTTGACATTTTGCGTTGGTTGGATTTATTTTTTTTGTTTTTTTGTTTTTTCGCACCATGACTGGGGGAAGGTTGTTTGCATTGGGTCTTATAAGTATATCTTGTGCAGTTTTTCTTTTAGGGCATTATTGCAGGTCATTGGTGGCTCCGAAACGGGAGCAACAAAAGCAGCCTTTCAAAATAAAGGCACTCTCAAGATTCCTGATTTAAGTCACGACGTCTCGCGGGCCGTAGTTTGGACCCCCCTGTTGTACGCGCATAAGGGCTCAGTACGGAAGGAAATGTAGAAAATGTAACAAAAAAATGGCGTAAAGTTCAACTTCACGCAGGTGTTTAGGCTAAATGAGCTCACTTGAGCTAGGATGCATTTTTTTATGCTTGAATACATTTTTAAAAACAGAATGTGACTTCAACAGTGAGATCTTAAAAAAAGGGAAGTAGCACTCATGTAGAAACCAAAGCAGGAGGACAAATGACAGTTTCACATATTAAATGTGTTTTATCAAGCATACACATTTTTTTATTCATTCTGGGATATTTGCACAATTAATAAACCTATTTTTTGTTGATTTCAGTGTCCTCACACATGAAAAAAAAAAGAAAAGCAATGCAGTGTTGCGGGTTTTAATGCAGTTATTGTACTATACTGACCTCTGGTGGTTTGAACACGTCACTGCCACGTCAACAATGACTTAAACGTGCAGTATTCGTCAAAAACAATATTTAATCATCCCTTTGTGTACGATTTTTGACTCAATACTTGCGTGGTTGTTTACTTTGTGAAATAGGAAAAAGCTACAAAAAAAAGGTAGTTATGACGTCACCGCATTGAAATAAATGATCCCACTTCCGGGTCGTAGGAGCCTTTCTTTTTTACATTTAGTCATTTACACGCACTTTATTGTTCTGACAACCTATCTTCATCAAGTTCCACAAACTACTTTTCTCTCGCCATCAAATATGTGTTTGTGTGTGTATTCGATTCTTTTGTTTGTCGATGTAGCACAAATGCAGACACCGGAAGTGCGGTGAGTTGGAATAAAATCTGGAGATTTCCAATTTTTGACATGTTGTTACTTTGTGTCGGGTTTTAGAGGTGGGACTTGTGGCTCTTTGACAAAAGAGCCGTTCAAAAACAAGGACTTGTGTATTTTTAATCAGTTTCCAAGATTTAATTGATCATTTTAAATGATCAAGCCAATTAAGAAATTAATTTCATAAATCGACATTTATGTAGAAAAAAATGGCGCATAATAATGTTGACAAACATTTCCATGTTACCATCATTTATAAATACGCCAAATTTGATCTCTTCTATAGTTAATGGGGATATCGCCACACCCTAACCCAGTGTTTTTCAACCACTGTGCCGCGGCACACTAGTGTGAGATTAGGTAATTTCACCTAATTGGGTCGAAAATATTTTTTGCAAACCAGTAATTATAATCCGCAAATGTGCCGTTGTTGAGTGTCGGTGCTGTCTAGAGTTCGGCAGGGTAACCGTGTAATACTCTTCCATAACCGTAGGTGGCAGCAGGTAGCTTAATTGCTTTGTAGATGTCGGGAACGACGACAATGGTGTGCAGGTAAAAAGGTATATAATGCTTAAAGTTAAACCAAAAATAAACAAAAGGCGAATGCCGCTAAGAAAAGGCATTTAAGCTTAAAAGCCTACTGAAACCCACTACTACCGATAGTTTATATATCAATGATGAAATCTTAACATTGCAACACATGCCAATACGGCCGGGTTAACTTATAAAGTGACATTTTAAATTTCCCGCCACACTTCCGGTTGAAAACGTCTAGATATGATGGCGTATGCGCGTGACGTCAACGGTTGATACGGAAGTATTGGTACCCCGTTGAATACAATACAAAAAAGCTCTGTTTTCATTTCATAATTCCACAGTATTCTGGACATTTGTGTTGGTGAATCTTTTGCAATTTGTTTAATGAACAATGAAGACTGCAGAGAAGAAAGCTGTAAGTGGGATCGGTGTATTAGCGGCTGGCTGCAGCAACACAACCAGGAGGACTTACTTGGATAGCAGACGCGCTAGCCGCCAACCGCACGGATGATCGGGTGAAGTCCTTCGTCCTTCCGTCGATCGCTGGAACGCAGGTGAGCACGGGTGTTGATGAGCAGATGAGGGCTGGCTGGCGTAGGTGGAGCGCTAATGTTTTTATCATAGCTCTGTGAGGTCCCGTTGCTAAGTTAGCTTCAATGGCGTCGTTAGCAACAGCATTGTTAAGCTTTGTCGGCTGGGAATTATTAACCGTGTAGTTACATGTCCATGGTTTAATAGTATTGTTGATCTTCTGTCAATCCTTCCAGTCAGGGATTTATTTATTTTGTTTCTATCTGCATTTGAGCCCGATGCTATCACGCTAGCTCCGTAGCTAAAGAGCTTCGCCGATGTATTGTCGTGGAGATAAAAGTCACTGTGAATGTCCATTTCACGTTCTCGACTCATTTTCAAGAGGATATAGTATCCCAGGTGGTTTAAAATACAAATCCGTGATCCACAATAGAAAAAGGAGAGAGTGTGGAATCCAATGAGCCAGCTTGTACCTAAGTTACGGTCAGAGCGAAAAAATATATGTCTTGCACTGCATTCTAGTCCTTCACTCTAACGTTCCTCATCCACGAATCTTTCATCCTCGCTCAAATTAATGGGGTAATCGTCGCTTTCTCGGTCCAAATCGCTCTAGCTGCATTGAAAACAATGGGAAATTTTGAGGAGTCCTTCCTCTGTTGACGTCACGCTACTTCCGGTACAGGCAAGGCTTTTTTATCAGCGACCAAAAGTTGCAACTTTATCGTCGATGTTCTCTACTAAATCCTTTCAGCAAAAATATGGCAATATCGCGAAATGATCAAGTATGACACATAGAATGGATTTGCTGTCCCCGTTTGAATAAAAAAAATTCATTTCAGTAGGCCTTTAAGGATAGCTATGCAAACCTAAAACTAAAAAGGCTGCAAAGTAAAAAAAACCAAAACAGAATGCTGGACGACAGCAAAGACTTACAGCGTGTAAAGCATGTAAGTCCACAAAGTACATTCGTAAATGACATGACAATCAACAATAAAATAGGAGCGCAAGACAAGAACTAAAACACTTCACACAGGAAAAACCAAAAAACTCAAAATAAATCACGGTGTGATTTTGACAGGTCGTGACAATACTTTGAGACAAGAGCCACAGTGATGCATGCTTGGTTATGATTGGAATCCATATCAAACAATTGCGAGAACAACTTTTTATTGTCAATATCAGGCTGCTGATTGATTGATTGATTGACATTTTTATTAGTAGGTTGCACAGTGAATTACATATTCCGTACAATTGACCACTAAATGGTAACACCCCAATAACTTTTTCAACTTGTTTAAGTCGGGGTCCACTTAAATTGATTCATGATACAGATATATACTATCAAATACTATCAAAAATATACTATCATCATAATACAGTCATCACACAAGATACTCATCAGAGTATATACATTGAATTATTTACATTATTTACAATACGGGGTGTGAGATATGGAGGGGAGGGGGGTTAGGTTTGGTTGGTATCAACACTTCAGACATCAACAATCAGCATCAACAATTGCATCATCAGAGAAATGGATATTGAAACAGTGTAGGACTGACTTGGTAGGATATGTACAGCAAGTAGTGGACATAGAGATCAGAAAGTATAAGAAAAAGTGTCTACATTTGATTGTTTGATTGTTTACATTTGATTATTTATAGTCCAAAGAGGTATTATGTGGAGGGGAGGGTGTTAGTCAAGGGTTGTAGCTGCCTGGAGGTGTTCTTTTATTGTGGTTTTGAAGGAGGATAGAGATGCCCTTTCTTTTACACCTGTTGGGAGTGCATTCCACATTGATGTGGCATAGAAAGAGAATGAGTCAAGACCTTTGTTAGTTCGGAATCTGGGTTTAACGTGGTTAGCGGAGCTCCCCCTGGTGTTGTGGTTATGGCGGTCATTTATGTTATGGAAGTAGTTTGACATGTACTTCGGTATCAGGGAGGTGTAGCGGATTTTATAGACTAGGCTCAGTGCAAGTTGTTTTACTCTGTCCTCCACCCTGAGCCAGCCCACTAGATTTGAGGGTTTTGGAGGTGCTAGGTAGGCTGACCATATGTCCTCTTTTCCCCGGACATGTCCTCTTTTGCGGGGGTGTCCGGGCGGGGTTTCTCAAATGCCTCAAATGTACGGCATTTTGAATTAGGGTTGCGTGTATTTTCAATGTACGTCCAGGGTTAAGTTAAGAAGGGGTTAAAAAAACAACAACTGAAGGTGCGCGCACGTAGCAACATTCGTGAGGGAGGGGCGGAGACACAGAGCGAGAGAGCTAGTGAGTGGAGAGAGACATGAAACAAGAAATGCCTAAAACGTAAATGCAACTTCACGGATGATTTGCGGGGAAAGTATTTGTGTTTTGGTCCTGGCCGTGACACATGGGAAGCAGAATGCACTGTGTGCAAAGCAGGAACGTATGTATCTGTGGCAAATAAAGATCTACAAGCCCATATCGACACCACAAAGCACAAAACAGCTGTGCAGGGCGAGAGCTTGTCTGCTGTTTTTTGTTTAAATTTAATTAACTTGTTTTGAGGCATTATTTATGTTTACATTATATACAAGAGGTTATTTTGAATATTTCTACCTCTGCACTTTTTTTCCCAAAACTGTGAATGTTACAGAATATAAGTGTGACTTATTTTGTTATACTGTCAAGTAGTGTTGGTGTTAACGCACTTTTTGTGTCTTTTTAACGCATGGAAATCAGAAAGGACGCAGATTATTTTATTTTATTTTATTTTTTTAACCATTTGTGGCCCACAGCAAATGTTTTAAAGGCCCACGGCACATTCTAAAAATACTATTAATATTAACAAAAACATAACAAAAGTGAAATAAAAAAGCTTAAAGGTGAAATGTAATTTAGAAAAAATTGCAATGTTGACTAATAAAACAAAGCTGTTTTTTTTCTTCTTTCAAACGGTCATTGTTGTGTTATTATGAATTATTGACCTATCAAAGGTTCCGATTACTTCACATCAAATATTCCACTTTGAAGAATATTTTTGGTGGAAGATTTTGCATATTTTGTGTGTTTGCCATAAAAAACATAGTTTTGTTTGACAAAAAAGGGCGGAAAACAAACAAACAAACAAAACAACATAAAAAAAACTAAAACATTTTGAAATGAGGAATAGATCCGAAGTTGATGTAGACTCCAGAGATTTAAGCGTTAAATATAAAATGTATGTTTGCCCTGGCACACCATTATCATCATTTCATGACCCAAGCAAAACACTTTTTACACTTTTATACTGAAATAAATACACCTACAACTTATTCAATAAAAACATAGAAAAAACTACCAGCAGTGGTAAAGTTTAGATCCATAAAGGAAAGAAGAAAGTGAATGAATGTTTATAACTGAATACATTTACATATGTATACACATTTGTTTTCTTTTGTATTATCTTTTTTAATGAATGAAGTAACGTTTATGACCACCTTTTTCCAAAACACAATATAGAATGTGAGATATAACAGGACAATGCATGCATTTGTCATTTGTTTTCAAAACGCTTACAAAAAAGTGGGACCCCAAAAATTTACTGTGGGACCCCATTTTTATGACTTGATGGGGTCCCTGGGACCCCATTTTGAAAATTCCTAGCGCCAACACTGCTGTCAACACAGGAGAAAAAATGCTTTATTTAAAAAAATATATTATTTATAAAGCAAGTTCGAGTATCATTGGCAAATGTTTACCTAGTCCCGGCCTTGGCACGCATATATGTGTCCTCTTTTTGGGATTTCACAATATGGTCAGCCTAGGTCAGATAGAGAAGGCATGTGTCAGTGGAGTGGTTAGTTCTGCTGGGTTTCATTTTTTTTATGTATTCTGCTGGTGGTGTGCCCCAGAATTTTTTCTATGAAAAAAATGTGCCTTGGCCCAGAAAAGGTTAAACTGGTAAAATACCTACAAAATACAGTCGGCCCCTTCCTGGTTTGCATCACGTGGTTTGTATCCGCCAATAGAAAACGACTCAGCACCTCAACCAATCCCCGTCCATTCACGTCAACGTCAACCAATCGCGTTGCGTTGAGGAAGAACATCCGGGGAAAAAAAGTGGTTTCCTGAGGCTAGAGAACTAGCCATGTCTCGTCTTATGTTCCAGGCGTTATGTCTCAAGTCTACCAAGTTTTCCATGGTTAACATTCGAAACATTGTTTTTGTGTCAGCGGCTTAGTTCGACATTAGGGCGGGTTGGCTTGACCGCCGGCCGGTGCTACGCCGGGTGAGCTAATGCTAATGACGGCTAGCCTTGGCAAGCTAATAGTATCGATAAAAACAACACCAACATGTTCGCCATCATCAACCTTGGGACTAATTTCTGATCGGGTAAGTACAGTACTTTGTTTGGATTAAACTATATTTAATTCCTATGGTGTTTAAATTCAATCTGCTTTACAAATATACAGTCGCGATCAAAAGTGTACATACACTTGTAAAGAACATAATGTCATGGCTGTCTTGAGTTTCCAATCATTTCTACTACTCTTATTTTTTTTGAGTGATTAGAACACATACTTGTTGGTCACATAAAAAAACATTCATGAAGTTTGCTTCTTTTATGAATTTATTATGGGTCTACTGAAAACGTGACCAAATCTGCTGGGTCAAAAGTATACATACAACATACAGTTAGAGCTGGGCGATATGGCCTTTTCTTAATATCTCGATATTTTTAGGCCATATCGCGATACACGATACATAGCTGGATATTTTGCCTTAGCCTTGAATGAACACTTGATACATTTAATCACAGCAGTATGATGATTTTATGTGTCTACATTAAAACATTCTTCTTCGTACTGCATTAATATATGCTCATTTTAAACTTTCACTGGCTCCCTGTGCGTTACAGAATCCATTTTAAACTCCTTTTATTTGTTTTTAAATGTCTAAACAACCTCGCGCCAACATATCTCTCCGACCTCCTTCAGCCTTACTGCCCCACCCGATCCCTAAGATCAGCCGATCAGCTGCTACTGACGGTCCCGGACACAAGGCTGAAGCTTAGAGATGACAGAGCTTTCGCTGCTGCTGCTCCCAAGCTCTGGAACGACCTACCTCCGAGTGTTAGACAAGCCTCCTGTTTTTAAATCTCTCTTAAAAACATACTTTTATTCCATGGCTTTTAACACTGAGTGATATCCATCCTGCAATGGCGCCCCATAACACACCTGCTGTGAACCTGTTTTTATGTTTTTATGTGTTTATATTTTATTTATTTATTTTTTATCGTGTTCTGTTTGTGTTGTGTTGTGTTTGCTCGGTTCTCGTATTATTTTTAACCTGCCCATTGTACAGCACTTTGGCTACCCCTGTGGTAAATTTTAAATGTGCTTTATAAATAAAGTTGATTTGATTTGATTTGATTTCATGCAGAGAGGGAAATCACAACTAAGTCAATTTAGCAAAAGTGTATTTATTAAACAGTTATTAAGCAGTGGCACAAACATTCATGTCATTTCAAAACAGAAAGTGCAAGATTGTCAGAGACATTTTAAAACAAGCTATGATTGCACTTTTGTGTATGATGTCACTAAGATGACATTTCAAAACAACACTAAACTAAAGTGCACTTTTTGTACAGAACGCCACTACAATAGTTTAAAACAAATAAAGCACACTTTTGTGCATGATGACACACAAGATATTTCAATACGTGTCACATAAAAATGAGCTGCATATCAAATAGTACATGTCCTACGGTGTTGATGTGGAAATAGTTGCTTCGGCATTTAGTTGGTGTGGCACCGAACGGAGATGTTGACATGTAAAAACATATTCCCGCTTGAAGCCAAACCACCGTCAGACGATGGACCCCCTGCTGTTTTTCTTGGGAATTGATTATTCCTTCATTTGTTACCAGATTCGCACCTTCTCTCTCTCGTATTACCGCTCAAACCACACCGTTAGCTGTTAGGTCATCACCGTATCCCTGGCTAGGGGACAGTCAGGTACTAGGCCTTTGCCAAGGGCCACCTGGGGTAACAGTAGTAAAGGGGTTAACCTCCTAGTGCCCCAAGACCCCATAGAGGAGCCTCCACTGCCGGATGCACTTTAACGTCCTGGGCATGACCCAGGAACACCATTCCTACCGTCAAGCATGGTGGTGGTAGTATTATGCTCCGGGCCTGTTTTTCTGCCAATGGAACTGGTCCTTTACAGAGAGTAAATAGGACAATGAAAAAGGAGGATTACCTCCAAATTCTTCAGGACAACCTAAAATCATCAGCCCGGAGGTCTGGTCTTGGGCGCAGTTGTGAAGTGAATTATATTTATATAGCGCTTTTCTCAAGTGACTCAAAACACTTTACATTGTGAAACCCAATATCTAAGTTCCATTTTTAAACCACTGTTAGTGGAACTGGAAGCATCTTGCCCAAGTACACAACGACAGTGACTAGGATGGCGAAAGCGGGGATCGAACCTGCAACCCTGAAGTTGCTGGCACAATCTACAAGGTTAATACAGTTTGCTTCTCTTTTCCCCCCTCCATGTATCTGCTTTCTTTTATAATTCAAGTTTTTACATATATGAATTGTTGCATTTGAAAAAAAAATATTTTTGATATTTATTGTTATTATTCATTATCAATAATACTATTTCTATTGGGTTTTGTTATTGCTCCATTTGTAGTGCAATAATGTTCATTGTCGTTTCTGTGTTATTAATATTTACTTCACTAACTGCTTCTTTGATATCACTTTTACTATCATATTTGTACATTGTACATTTGTACGTTATTGTCTCTGTCTTATCCCTCTCTTGTCCCCCGCAATTTTTTTTTGTGACCAACAAGTATGTGCTCACAAAAAAATAAGAGTTGTAGAAATTAGAGATGTCCGATAATATCGGCCGATATATGCGTTAAAATGTAATATTGGAAATTATCGGTATCTGTTTTTTTATTATCGGTATCGTTTTTTTTTGTTTTTTTTTATTAAATCAACATAAAAAACACAAGATACACTTACAATTAGTGCACCAACCCAAAAAACCTCCCTCCCCCATTTACACTCATTCACACAAAAAGGTTGTTTCTTTCTGTTATTAATATTCTGGTTCCTACATTATATATCAATATATATCAATACAGTCTGCAAGGGATACAGTCCGTAAGCACACATGATTGTGCGTGCTGCTGCTCCACTAATAGTACTAACCTTTAACAGTTAATTTTATTCATTTTCATTCATTACTAGTTTCTATGTAACTGTTTTTATATTGTTGTACTTTCTTTTTTATTCAAGAAAATGTTTTTAATTTGTTTATCTTATTTTACAAATTTTTAAAAAAAGTACCTTATCTTCACCATACCTGGTTGTCCAAATTAGGCATAATAATGTGTTAATTCCACGACGTTGATATCGGTTGATATCGGTATCGGTAATTAAAGAGTTGGACAATATCGGATATCGGCAAAAAGCCATTATCGGACATCCCTAGTAGAAATAATTGGAAACTCAAGACAGCCATGACATTATGTTCTTTACAACTTTTGACCACGACTATATGTTTATCAACTTGGATCGTCTCCTGGTTAAAATGTGGCTTTAAATGTGTAAAAATATTGATAAATAATTGCATTTATTCAACACGTGCAGCTCTGCGATCTGCAAACGATCAAGATAAACACCATCTTTGCGTGCAGATTAGCGGGGAAAAAAAGTCCCCGGTCTGAAGTCAAATGTCAGTCACATGATAGCAGCACTTTCCCAAGACTTATTCTCATCTATTTGCAGTTCCTTGTTGAAACTACCAAGTCGAGTCACTATTGTGCAATCCTGTGGAAGACTGATGACAACTGCGGTATGCTTTGAACGCGTCGGTGTGGCACCCATTCATGCATTTTTTTCCTGGAAGTGACCATAATAGTGCAGACAACAATAGTAAGATTGTGTGACTAGTTCCGAAGTGCCTGTTATTTGCACAAGTTCTGTATTAATGTGCACTGTAGCTTGCAATATTTTCACTGCTGTCGGATGAATGTCCGTAAACAAACAGTGCTTATTGTTTCCAAACAATAGCAGGGCCACAGTAAATAGTTCAGTTTCAGTTTATTTGGAACATGCATACGACACAATGTAGTGCATCACACAATTCCAGTTGTTTCATTACAGCACATCCGAAAAGGAGTAGGAAGAAGCAGAGCTTATTTATCAATCACTCAATCAATCAATGTTTATATATAGCCCTAAATCACAAGTGTCTCAAAGGGCTGCACAAGCTACAACGACATCCTCGGTTCAGAGCCCACATAAGGGCAAGGAAAAACTCACAACCCAGTGGGATGTCAATATGAATGACTATGAGAAACCTTGGGGAGGACTGCAGATGTGGGTCCCCCCCCCCTCCCCCCCCTTCTAGGGGGAACCGGATGTAATGGATGTCGAGTGGGTCTGACATAATATTGTGAAAATCCAGTCCATAGTGGATCTAACATAATAGTGAGAGTCCAGTCCATAGTAGATCTAACATAATAGTGAGAGTCCAGTCCATAGTGGATCTAACATAATAGTGAGAGTCCAGTCCATAGTAGATCTAACATAATAGTGAGAGTCCAGTCCATAGTGGATCTAACATAATAGTGTGAGAGTCCAGTCCATAGTGGATCTAACATAATAGTGAGAGTCCAGTCCATAGTAGATCTAACATAATAGTGTGAGAGTCCAGTCCATAGTAGATCTGACATAATAGTGTGAGAGTCCAGTCCATAGTGGATCTAACATAATAGTGAGAGTCCAGTCCATAGTAGATCTAACATAATAGTGTGAGAGTCCAGTCCATAGTAGACCTGACATAATAGTGTGAGAGTCCAGTCCATAGTGGATCTAACATAATAGTGTGAGAGTCCAGTCCATGGTGGATCTAACATAATAGTGAGAGTCCAGTCCATAGTAGATCTAACATAATAGTGTGAGAGTCCAGTCCATAGTAGATCTGACATAATAGTGTGAGAGTCCAGTCCATAGTGGATCTAACATAATAGTGAGAGTCCAGTCCATAGTAGATCTGACATAATAGTGAGAGTCCAGTCCATAGTGGATCTAACATAATAGTGAGAGTCCAGTCCATAGTGGATCCAACATAATAGTGAGAGTCCAGTCCATAGTGGGGCCAGCAGGAGAGCATCTCGAGCGGAGACGGGTGAGCAGCGCAGAGATGTCCCCAACCGATGCACAGGCGAGCCGTCCACCCAGGGTCCCGACTCTGGACAGCCAGCACTTCATCCAGGGGGGGGGGGGGGGGGCAGAAAAGAAAAGAAACGGCAGATCAACTGGTCTGGAAAGGGGGTCTATTTAAAGGCTAGAGTATACAAATGAGTTTTAAGTTTTTAATCTTACCCCTTTTCATACCATAGCAATTGTATTCAATTTCCTTGTTCTCTGTAACAGAACAGTGAACAAATAAATAATATACCATAGTAAGCATACACATATTAAATACATAAATACTATTTGTCTCAATTAAAAAACAGGCTTCAAGATGTTCATGATAATTCTTGTTCTGTGTACTTTGTGAACACTTGCAGTTTGAACAGTCTCTGAAACTGAATCATATTGGTTTGATTTCTTTGGTTAATCCGTTCCATAATTTAATTCCACATACTGATATACTAAAGGTTTTAAGTGTTGTACGAGCATACAAATGTTTTAAATTAGATTTTCCTCAAAGGTTATATTTCTCCTCCTTTGTTGAGAAGAATTGTTGTACATTCTTGGCTAGCAGGTTACAAGAATATGTCACTAGCTATTGATAATATCTTAGAATGTTTTACCATTGAATTGAAGTTGTCATTTTTCCAGATAAAAGTGTGATGTTCTGAGAAAAAAAAGTCTCAAATATTATGGAGACACTGTGTAATTGGAAGTAAATTTAATTTAAATAAAATGAAAATGTTGCTATATTATTTTGGACTTTGACTTACAGTACAGGCCAAAAGTTTGGACAAACCTCATTCAATGTGTTTTCTTTATTTCCATGACTATTTACTTTGTAGATTGTCCCATCAAAACTATGACTGAACACATGAGGAGTTATGTACTTAACAAAAAAAGGGGAAATAACTGAACTCATGTTTTATATTCTAGTTTCTTCAAAATAGCCACCCTTTGCTCTGATTACTTTTCCGCACACTCTTGGCCTTCTCTCCATGAGCTTCAAGTGGTAGTCACCTGAAGTTGTTTTCACTTCACAGGTGTGCTTGAAGCTCATGGAGAGAATGCCAAGAGTGTGCAAAGCAGTAATCAGAGCAAAGGGTGGCTATTTTGAAGAAACTAGAATATAAAACACGTTTTCAGTTATTTCACCTTTTTTTTTGTTAAGTACATAACTCCACATGTGTTCATTCATAGTTTTGATGTGACAATCTACAAAGTAAATAGTCATGGAAATAAAATAAAGAAAATGCATCGAATGAGAAGGTGTGTCCAAACTTTTGGCCTGTATTGTAAGTCAAAGTCCAAAATAATATAGCAACATTTTCATTTTATTTAAATTAAATTTACTTCCAATTACACAATTTCCCCATAATATTGAGACTTTCTTCTCAGAATATCACACTTTTATCTGGAAAAATGTCAACTTTATCCAGGTAACTTAGCTCTTATTACTCGTTTATGTTTTCCTATTTACTGTGGACCTGCTGTTGTTTGGAAACAATAAGCACTGTTTGTTTACGTACATCCATCCGACAGCAGTGAAAATATTGCAAGCTAAAGTGCACATTAATACAGAACTTGTGTTTTGATGCCTTCAGTGACAATCTACAATGTAAATAGTCATGAAAATAAAGAAAACCCTTTAAATGAGGAGAAGATGTGTCCAAACGTTTGGCCTGTACTATATGTCGGTATCAGCCTTTTATTTTTACAACTACAACATAAATACGTTAGCAGATACAATACATACACACATGATAGCAGTATTTAGTATTTAAAACAAGTTAATTAGGGAAGTAGATAGTACTAAAATTTGCTCAGGCAACAGCCTGTTGGCCCTGCATGAGTGAAGTTCTCTTTTTGCCGGAGCCCTTTTTAAAATGTATTTGAGTCATTTAACAAGAGTTTGCAATTCCGGCAGGAAATGCATGTGAATGCCGTATTTGCGCAAGCCGCCGAACTGGCGATACGCGTGAGTCTAAGTGAAATGTTTGAATGTCCAGGGTGAGTGGAGTTTGTGGATGTTGTAACGATTCGAATAGGTTGAGAAATGTGGGATATGGAGAGTTTTGTATATTGCCCATTCATTGTCAATGGAATTCCGGGTAATCAGAGAATTTTCGGAACCGGGAAACATGCTGGCTTGAATGTCAGGGTGAGTGGAGTGTGTGGGTGGTGGAACGGTTCGAATCGGATGAGAAATGTGGAATCTGGTGTCGATTGTGTGATGCCCATTCATTGTCAATGGGGAGGAAATACCGGGAATTTTGGGAAAGGGAAATCATGTTTTTTGTTCGATATATCGGAAGAGTAGTGTGGGTGAATGGTTGAAAGGTCGGAATCGGGTTAAAAAATGGTAGAACTATGAATACATTTATTCATTTGAATGGGAATTTCCTGGAAATTTTGGATTTTTTGCGAAAAACTGGAATTTTTGAAAATTTTGATACTAGCACAATTGTCCTAGATCAGGGGTCGGCAATCCAAAATGTTGAAGGAGCCATATTGGACAAAAAATACAAAAATAAATCTGTCTGGAGCCGCAAAAAATTAAAAGCCATACTACATACAGTGTGTCATGATATAAATTGAATTAAGAGGTCTTAAAGGAAACTAAATGACCTCAAATATAGCTACAAATGAGGCATAATGATGCAATATGTACATATAGCTAGCCTAAATAGCATGTTAGCATCGATTAGCTTGCAATCATGCAGTGACCAAATATGCCCGATTATCACTCCACACAAGTCAATAACACCAACAAAACTCACCTTTGTGTATTCATGCACAACATTAAAAATTTGGTGGACAAAATGAGACAGAATAAGAAGTGGCAAAAACACGTCCTAGAAAGTCGGAGAAAGTTGTACATGTAAACAAACTACGGTGAGTTCAAAGACTGCCAAAATTAGTAGGACAAAACGGCGCTTGCCAAATACTCGAATCAGTGAAGCATGTTTAATATAAACAGTTTGCTTTATAACAGTTAGGGAGGTTTGTGTCATGTTTGGGGTCGGCAACCTTTACCACTCAAAGAGCCATTTTGGAAAGTTTCACAAATTAAAGAAAACAATGGGAGCCACAAAAATGTTTTGATAATTTAAAATGAAAAACACTGCATACAAAGCTTAAATTGCTTTGCGCTATGTTAACCAGGGGTCTCTGACACTTGCACCGGCTCGCATCTTAATATGGAAATTTAATGTTAGTGCGGCCCGCGACTTTTAATTGAATGGCGCTTGATAGCGTCTTTCTTGCCAACCCTCTCAATTTTCCGAGAGACTCCCAAATTTCAGGACGTGCTGGCACTGCTTTTAGCGCCCTCTACAGCCTGCCCAAACAGCGTACCTGCTCGACCACATGTAGAATGCAGCTTTTACTTGCTCACGTAAGTGCCAGCAAGGCGTACTAGTTCAACAGCCACACAGCTTACACTGACGGTAGCCGTACAAAAACAACTTTAACACTGTTACGTTACAAATATGCGCCACACTTTCAACCCACACCAAAAAAGAATGACAAACACATTTCTGGAGAACATCTGCACTGTAACACAACATAAACACAACACAACAAATACCCAGAATCCCATGCAGCCCTAACTCTTCCGCTCAACCGACGCACGGAGAGGGGGGGGGGGGGTGTTGATGTGTGGGGAGGTTTAGTGGTAGCGGGTGTGTATAATGTAGACCGGAAGAGTTAGGGCTGCATGGGATTCTGGGTATTTGTTGTGTTGTGTTACGGTGCGGATGTTCTCCAGACATGTGTTTGTCATTCTTTTTTGGTGTGGGTTCACAGTGTGGCGCATATTTGTAACGTAACAGTGTTAAAGTTGTTTTATAAGGCTACCGTCAGTGTAAGCTGTGTGGCTGATGACTAAGTATGCCTTGCTGTCGCCTACGTGTGCTAGTAAAAGCAACAAATAACATGTGGCCGGGCTGACACGCTGTTTGTAAATGCTATAGAGGACAATTAATGCAGTGCCATTAGGGCACGCCCTTGATTAAGTAATTAGAGTGAAAATAGGATAATATTTGCCCTGGGAGATTTCTAGGAGAGGCAGTCTCCTGGGAAAGTCGGGGGGTCGTTAAGTATACTGGGAAAACCGGGAGGGTCGGCAAGTATGCATCAGAGTGGTCAAAGAGCCGCATGCGGCTCCGGAGCCGCGGGTTGCCGACCCCTGTCCTACAGAAACCATATTAAAACAAAAAATATATATTTTTTCCCCTCATCTTTTTCCATTTTTCATACATCTTTGAAAAAGCTCCAGAGAGCCACTAGGGCGGCGCTAAAGAGCATGCGGCTCTAGAGCCGCGGGTTGCCGACCCCCGTCCTAGATGATATGAATGGGTTGGTGTTGGAATTTTTGGAATCGGTTGAAAATTGTTGATGTAATAACAGTCTGAATTGAGAATGGGTATTTCGGAATTCCTGAAATTTTGGGAAAATCGGGAATTTGTAGGAGCGTTTGTTGTCCCAACTAAGAGGAATGTTTTGAAGGTGGAATGGTCAAAAACGGTAGAAAAATGTGGACTGTGAAAACATTCCAGGAAGAGGTGAAAATAGAGTTTTGGAATTTTTTTTAAATTTAGTAATTTCATTTTTCAATGTGAGTGGATTGTGTGGATGAGGAATGAAATCGGTTGAGAAATGTGCATGTTTGAAATTTGGCCTATTCATTTTCAATGGGAAAAATTTCCCTGAAAGATGTAAATTCTAGGTAATCCGGGATATCAAAAATGCCCACATAGGTACAACCGTCAATCTGTGATGTCACAAATGCCTATATATGTACCTCTATTAATCTGTGACATCACAAATGCCCACATAGGTACATCCGTCAATCTGTGATGTCACAAATGCCTATATATGTACCTCTATTAATCTGTGACATCACAAATGCCCACATAGGTACAACCATCAATCTGTGATGTCACAAATGCCTATATATGTACCTCTATTAATCTGTGACATCACAAATGCCCACATAGGTACATCCGTCAATCTGTGATGTCACAAATGCCTATATATGTACCTCTATTAATCTGTGACATCACAAATGCCCACATAGGTACATCCGTCAATCTGTGATGTCAAAAATGCCTACATAGGTACATCCGTCAATCTGTGATGTCACAAATGCCTATATATGTACCTCTATTAATCTGTGACATCACAAATGCCCACATAGGTACAACCGTCAATCTGTGACATCACAAGTGCCCACATAGGTACATCCGTCAACATGTGACGTACCAAATGCCCATATAAGTACATCCGTCAATCTGTGACATCACAAATGCCCACATAAGTACATCCGTCAATCTGTGACATCACAAATGCCCATATAAACTCTAGCCTCATGCGTCTCATGTCAACAGTTAACCCTTCTTCTTACACTTTATATTTATTTTCATGTTCTCCTCCCCAGGTGCTCGTTGTCGCAATGAGGAGCCCCAGAGTCCACCTCTGAGCGCTCCAGGCCATGAACTCTGTTTCCCCAAGTGCAGTGCAGTACGTCGGTGGAGTGATGCACAACGAGCTGGTGGACAGCCGGCGGCAGCAGTCCGTGGCACTGCAGGGCAGCTATGGACCCAGACCGCCTCAGAGTCCAGACCCTGGCAAAGAAGCAACGGAGGAGCCGGAGGAAATGGATAAGCTTAAAGCCAAAATTATGTCAGCATGGAACAATGTCAAATATGGTTAGTATAAAACATACTATATGTAAAAAGGGTAACTACTTAAAGTGGATGTATTTAAATCTATCTTCCTTATCATTCCCTTTTTAGGGTGGACTGTGAAATCAAAAACCACCTTCAATAAGATTTCCCCAATCACCCTCCTGGGACACTCCTACCTGCTCAACAGTGAAGGTGACAGCATGTTATATACACCAATCCTACAAAAACATTACTTTTTTTTGGAATGTTGCCTATCATTCACAATCCTTATGTAAGACAAGAACACATGTTTTTCTTTTTTTTTATGCATTCTAAGTTGTTAAATATGGCATGTAATAAACTAATTGGCTTTAAAAAAAAACATCCAAAAACTGCCAACAACACCCCATTTATTTTTTAATTAATTAATTTAAAAAAAACAAGCAAACAAAAAAAACAATACTCCTTTTGCATGTTGTGACATGAATATTAACCAAGTATTAGCAGTAATGTATTATAAGCGCTAACACCGACAAACTATTTTAGCGTCTCCGTGATCACAGAGGGCTAACTGGCTTATTATTGACATATTGAGCTGCTGCATCGCCTTTGAGTTGGTGAAAGTTAATTCTACATTATAAATCATGCCTCTCACATGTATCGTAGAAGGTTGTGGACATTAACCGAGAAGTTGGTCAACTTTGACATCCAACTTTGACCCAGAGAAAGAAAGATGCGAAAATACGCAACTTTTATAACCTTTGTGAGGATTATGATGAATTTTTAATGTAAAGGGGAAGATATTAACATCCAATCAGTCTTTATCCCAGTGAGAGCAGACATTGTACAGTAAGTGATTGTTTTATCATGTATTATATCTTGTTAAGCACTTAGCAATACTGCTACATGATGCTTAGTGTTTCACTAAAACTGCATCGGTTTAGCACACAGCTTCTAAAACTTGTTGATCATCCTCCTTATATTCAGCCTCAAAAATAGAAGTTTCTGGATCATCATTTGTCCCAACGTAGTTTTTGTTGTCTTTCATCAAGTCTGCCATGATTAGTAGTCTTGTTGTTGAAGGGAAACGTGAACGTTTTGATGCATCTGTGAAAATATCAATCAATCAATGTTTACTTATATAGCCCTAAATCACCAGTGTCTCAAAGGGCTGCACAAGCCACAACGACATCCTCGGCTCAGATCCCACATCAGGGCAAGTAAAAACTCAACCCAATGGGATGACAATGAGAAACCTTGGAGGGGAAATATGCACCGCTGTGTGCTTAAAATGAGCAAAATACGCAAATATTACATGTTATTATGAATGTTACTACATTACATATATACTTGCAGCACTTTATAGGCAGAATAGAGCGTCTCCCATTGCCTCAGTTTTTTTTAGCTGACTTTTGCTAGCGTTTATTTACGAGTTAGAATGCAGGGAAAAAAATTAAAAATGTGTTCTTGTCTCACATAAGGATTGTGAATGATAGGCAAAATGCAAAAAAAGTGCAGTTCCCCTTAAAATGAAGTGAAATTACTGTTAAAAATCATTATTAATCAGTTCTTAGAACTGTGTTGCTTCCCAAAACAACAGCATGGATTGAGGCCTGAACCCAATCTCTCAGATGCATTCAAGTCTGACGTGAACAAGCCGATACGTGCAGAAATAAAGCCGGTGCTGTCTTTTCCGATGATTAGTTTTCCATTAATGTGCTCGCTCCACAACTCCATGTTTATGTTGTCGTCAGATACAGACACGGCTCATCTACCTGCATTCTTCCATTTTCCTTTTATAGTCAATTTTAAAAAACATTCACTAACTTGAGTTATGAATTACAATTGAAAAGAAACGGGGATTCCAAAACTGAATGTATTTTTCATGTAGAAATCTAAAAGATATCTTCAAACTCAAATGTTATCGCCGCTAAAAGATCAAGCCTTTTCTAAGAAAAGTAACAGGTTTCATGTCAGATAAAAGAATTCCACAGATGCAAAAGCATCTTCCTGGTGTCATGATAAACATCAGATCATCACTCACGTATCACATGGCCAAAGTTTACACAGACTCTTTGTCACGTTGTGGTTTTTTTCCATGATCTGTGTTTTTTTTTGTCTGACCAGATCAAGTGGATCAGTTTCGCATGGACTTCGTGTCCAGGATTTGGCTGACTTACAGACGGGAGTTCCCTCAGCTGGAGGGCTCCAGCTGGACCACGGACTGCGGCTGGGGCTGTATGTTGCGGAGCGGCCAGATGCTGCTGGCTCAGGGTCTCATAGTCCATTTGATGCCCAGAGGTTTGTGTCTTTCACTTCTTTTCACTCATTGGCCACTTCATTACTGTAAAAGGCACTTCCCCAAAGTGAGTACATGCACCACTCACATTGTGGGATACTTCTTTTGTTGCCTTATTTGTATTTGACTTTATTAAATGGATTTATATTATTATATGGTGCAGCCGGAGCAGGAGGGGATAGAAAGAGGGAAAAAAGGAAGACAGAGGGGACAAGAGCGGGATAAGACAGAGACAATAACAACCACAATAACAGAACAGCATCCGCAAATAGGATATATGTACAAATATGATAGTAAAAGTGATATCAAAGAAGCAGTTAGTGAAGTAAATATTAATAACACAGAAATGACAATGAACATTATTGCACTACAAATGGAGCAATAAAAAAAAAACTATAGAAATAGCACTATTGATAATGAATAATAACAATAAATATCAAAAATACAATTGTTTCAAATGCAACAATTCATATATGTAATGATTACTTGAATTACAAAAGAAAGCAAATAAATGGAGGGGGAAAAAGAGAAGCAAACTGTTTTAACCTTGTAGATTGTTATAGTAAAAATAGGTTGAGCTTTGTCAGTGTGCCGTGTTTTACCAAGTTTATATATATATACATACAGTCGTGGTCAAAAGTGTACATACACTTGTAAAGAACATCATGTCATGGCTGTCTTGAGTTTCCAATCATTTCTACAACTCTTATTTTGTTGTGATAGAGTGATTGGAGCACATACTTGTTGGTCACAAAAAACATTCATGAAGTTTGCTTCTTTTATGAATTTATTATGGGTCTACTGAAAATGTGAGCAAATGTGCTGGGTCAAAAGTATACATACAGCAATGTTAATATTTGCTTACATGTCCCTTGGCAAGTTTAACTTTGGTAGCCATCCACAAGCTTCTGGTTGAGTTTTTGACCACTCCTGTTGACAAAATTGGTGCAGTTCAGCTAAATTGGACATGGACTTGTTTCTTCAGCATTGTCCACACGTTTAAGTCAGGACTTTGGGAAGGCCATTCTAAAACCTTCATTCTAGCCTGATTTAGCCATTCCTTTACCACTTTTGATGTGTGTTTGGAGTCATTGTCCTGTTGGAACACCCAACTGCGCCCAGGACCCAACCTCTGGGCTGATAATTTTAGCTTGTCCTGAATAATTTGGAGGTAATCCTCCTTTTTCATTGTGTTATTTACTCTCTGTAAAGCACCAGTTCCATTGGCAGCAAAACAGGCCCAGAGCATAATACTACCACCACCATGCTTGGCGGTAGGATTAGGCGCAATGAGTGTTCAACTTCAGCCTAAACCAGGGGTGTCAAACTCAAATACAGAGTGGGCCAAAATTTAAAACTGAACAAAGCCGCGGGCCAAGGTTGAACAAATTAACCTTTTAATAGGGACCCAAACAAGTTTTGCATTGAATATTAACCAAGCAAGGCTTAAATAACTTTATAGTGACATGCAAAATCGAGTTTCAAATAATAATAATAATAATTAAAAAATATCAATGACATATCAAATACAATTTAAATAAAAATTGAATGCCTCTTTTCTATTTGCAGCCTTCTGAGGTAAATATCAACATTCACTTTTTCCACAGGCTAATAAATTTGAAAATAAAATAACAATGAATAAATCAACCATTCAGGACTTTAAACTGCTCAGTTTGCAACACACTGATCTAATCTGATGTGCCCAAGCCAGATACCTGCCATCTTTTCTTGGATGCTAGTTCATTAATGTCGGGGCTCAGGCTTTGAGCTGAGGCAACCTTCATTGTCCAACAAAGGTGTTCATCAGTCATTATATCTCGTAGTCCGCCGGGACCAAAGTCTTGGGGGCGTGCCTTAAAGGCACTGCCTTTAAGGTCCTCTACGAGCTGTCGTCACGTCCGCTTTTCATCCATTCTAACAACGTGTCGGCCTGATCACAAAATATGTGCGGCGTCTGTATGCACAAACATGTGAATGCAAGCATACTTAATCAACAGCGATACAGGTTACACTGAGGGTGCCCGTATAAACAACTTTTACACTGTTAGAAATACACGCCACACTGTGTGAACCCACACCAAACAAGATTGACAAACACATTTTGGGGAAAACATCCGCACCGTAACACAACATAAACACAACAGAACAAATACCCAGAACCCTTTGCAGCACTAACTCTTCCGGGCCGCTACAATATACACCCCCCGCTACCACCAAACCCCCCCCACACACACACACACCTTGTAGCGTCCCGGAAGAGTTAGTGCTGCAAAGGGTTCTGGGTATTTGTTCTGTTGTGTTTATGTTGTGTTACGGTGCGTATGTTCTTCCGAAATGTGTTTGTCATTCTTGTTTGGTGTGGGTTCACAGTGTGGCGTATATTTCTAACATTGTAAAAGTTGTTTATACGGCCACCCTCACTGTAACCTGTATCGCTGTTGATAAAGTATGTGTTGCATTCACTTGTGTGCGTGTGTGTGTGCAGAAGCCGCACATATCATGTGACTGGGCCAGCACTCGTTGGACTGGATGAAAAGCAGACGTGACTATTATTGGGAGGGGCAGTGAAATTGGGAGTCTCCCGGGAGGGTTGGCAAGTATGAGAATTAGCGGTGAATGAGGTGTTACCGCGGCACCGCCGCTGTATATAATCAGCGGGCCAGCTCCAGTGTTAATTTGATATCGCCTCAAGGGCCAAGTGAAATTACACGGCGGGCCAAATTTGGCCCGCGGGCCAGAGTTTGACACCCATGGCCTAAACCCTTTCGGTCTGCAACATTTTCAATTTATGAATGTACAACTGTTTGTTTATTTTGTTGACCACTGACCGCAGAAATAATAAACTGACTAACTAACTAGGCATGGTGTTCCTGGGATTAAAGGTCTCACCTTTTCTCTTCCAAACATATTGCTGGGTATTGTGGCCAAACGGCTCAATTTTTGTTTCATCTGACATCACAAAGATAAGACCTTCTGGAAGAAAGTTCTGTGGTCAGATGAAACAAAAATGCTGTTGTTTGGCCACAATACCCAGCAATATGTTTGGAGGAGAAATCCCAGGAACACCATGCCTACCGTCAAGCATGGTGGTGGTAGTATTATGCTCTGGGCCTGTTTTGCTGCCAATGGAACTGGTGCTTTACAGAGAGTCAATGGGACAATGAAATCATCAGCCCCGGGAGGTTGGGTCTTGGGCGCAGTTGGGTGTTCCAAGAGGACAGTGACCCCAAACACACCTCAAAAGTGGTAAAGGAATGGCTAAATGAGGCTAGAATTAAGGTTTTAGAATGGCCTTCCCAAAGTCTCGACTTAAACGTGTGAACAATGCTGAAGAAACAAGTCCATGTCAGAAAACCAACACATTTAGATGAACTGCACCAATTTTGTCAAGAGGAGTGGTCAAACATTCAAGCAGAAGCTTGTGGATGGCTACCAAAAGCGCCTTATTGCAGTGAAACTTGCCAAGGGACATGTACCGGTAAGCAAATATTAACATTGCTGTATGGATACTTTTGACCCTGCTTTACAAGCAGTCAGCTTTCGGTCGCTGGTTATATTTCTTTTAGCCCAATGTGGCCCTCAAGTCAAAAGGTGTGGACAGCCCTGCTCTGACCAGTGAGTGTACGTCTGCTCTAGACAGTTAAAGATTGAACATTGTATTTGGGTGTTAAGACAAACATGATTTGTGTTCTGCAGACTGGACCTGGCCAGATGCTCAACAGCTCACTGACGTGGACTTTGAAGTGTTGCGAACGCGTTCACCGGTGAGGGTCGGCGGGGTCCCCATCCCCTCTTTTGGCTCCCCGCGAGGGAACTGCACCCCTGAAAAGACCCTGCCCAGCGATCCAACGCTCAGATCCAGCCAGAGGAAGAGACCCGAGTCTATAAGGGACCCACGAGCCGAGCACATCCACCACAGGCTGCTCACCTGGTTCGGGGATCAACCTCTAGCACCGTTTGGGGTGCACCAGCTGGTGGGAATAGGCCGGAGTTCTGGAAAGAAAGCCGGTGACTGGTACGGCCCCTCCATAGTGGCACATATACTGCGGTAAGGATCCGTTCTACAGTCAACGTACAGTAAATGGTATTTGATGAGATTTTATTTTTCGTAGGAAAGCTCTGGCCAAATCCACTGTTGTCCACAACCTGGCTGTGTACGTGGCTCAGGATTGTACAGGTGACACTTCCATTGTCCGTTCATCGGGTCACACCAGAGCACCACGTGACTTGATTATTATTGTGCCGGATCACAGTGTACAAAGAGGACGTGGCGCACCTGTGTGACTCGTCACTCAGCCAGACTCCCCCAGAACCTGACAACCAAGCTTGGAAGTCAGTCATCATCCTGGTGCCCGTACGTCTGGGCGGGGAGGCCCTCAACCCATCTTACATTGAATGTGTCAAGGTCCGTTGGTGCTTCTCATTTCTCTTCTTTCACATTATTTAATAATAAAACTGTGTTTTTTTCCCCCAGAACATTCTAAAGCTGGAATGTTGTATTGGAATCATTGGAGGCAAACCAAAGCACTCACTCTATTTTGTTGGCTTCCAAGGTAAGAACGAGCATCGTCTTGTTGTGTTGACATGGAGCTAAATTAGATGTTCCTATTCGGAAGAATGATAAAAGAACATATTTCTTTACAAGTTAGGATTATATCATATATCTTAGTAGTTCTCCAGTGTGAGGGGGAACCAGTGGACGCACGGCAGCTTGACAAAATATATAAGTACAGTATATTTGTGTGAGTGTCCAAACATTCACACAATAAGATTCCACACCAAAAACATATTTATTATTATTCCGTGCGCTTCACAGCCCACACTTTTCATCCAATCTGAACCGTTCGAGTATCGACCGGGAATCGCGAGCTCCCGAAAAAGTATTTTTTTGAATATCCTAAATTACCCAGAATTCCCGGTTTTCCGGGTGATTTTTTCCCATTTAAAATGAATGGGCCAATTTTCGAACTTGCACAGTTCCCACATTTCTCAACCGGTTTGAACTGTTCCACCATCCACACTCCACTCACCTTGGACAATCAAGCTTCCATTATCCAAGTTTCTTTTTTAATTCCAGGAATTTCCAGAATTCATGATTTTCCAGAATGCTATTTGGAAAGTTTTCACAGTCCACATTTTTCAACCGTTTTGACCATTCCACCTTCAATTCCCACATTTCTCAACCGGTTTGAACCGTTCCACCATCCACACACTCCACTCACCTTGGACAATCACAATTCCAGTGTCCTAGAAAAAAAAAATTAATTCCAGGAATTTCAAGAATTCCCGATTTTCCAAAGCCCTATTTGGAAAGTTTTCACAGTCCACATTTTTCAACTGTTTTGACCATTCCACCTTCAATTCCCACATTTCCCAACCGGTTTGAACCGTTCCACCATCCACACACTCCACTCACTTTGGACAATCAAACTTCCATTCTCAAAGTTTAAAAAAAAATTCCAGGAATTCCCAATTTTCCAAAGCCCTATTTGGAAAGTTTTTACAGTCCACATTTTTCAACCATTTTGACCATTCCACCTTCAATTCCCACATTTCTCAACCGGTTTGAACCGTTTCCACCATCCACACACTCCACTCACCTTGGACAATCAAACTTCTATTCTTCAAGTTTTAAAAAATTCCAGGAATTCCCAGAAATCTCGATCTTCCAAATCCCTATTTAGAAAGTTTTCACAGTCCACGTTTTGCAACCGTTTCGACCATTCCACCTTCAAAACATTTTTCTTAATTGGGACAACAAAACTACAATTTTTATTTTCTTTCGGTGTGTATATTGTACATATTACATATTGTTATGAAGGTGTCTGTTACTACATTATATATATACTTGCAGTGTGTATATTGTACATATTACATATTGTTATGAAGGTGTCTGTTACTACATTATATATATACTTGCAGTGTGTATATTGTACATATTACATATTCTTATGAAGGTGTCTGTTACTACATTATATACAGTATATACTTGCAGTGTGTATATTGTACATATTACATATTGTTATGAAGGTGTCTGTTACTACATTATATATATACTTCCGGTGTGTATATTGCACATATTACATATTGTTATGAAGGTGTCTGTTACTACATTATATATATACTTGCTGTGTGTATATTGTACATATTACATATTGTTATGAAGGTGTCTGTTACTACATTATATATACACTTGCAGTGTGTATATAAAGTGTTGATGGAGGGTTTTGAAGTTGTTTTAGAGTCTTTGAAGGCTACAACAATGATTCCCATTAGACGCATCTTTCAAATAAAATGTTCTAAAGACGGTTGTTCTTGTCTCTCATAATGATTGTGAACGATAAGCAAAATTAAAAGGAAAAAGTGCAGTTCCTCTTTAAAGCGTGAAGTATTAGCCAGATGTGACCTTTGTTACATGTGCAGGATCAGCTACAGTTTGCCTGTCAGCGTGTGAAGAATACCCCCAAGATGTGATTGTAAATGTCTTCCAGATGAGCAGCTGCTGTATTTAGACCCTCACTACTGCCAGGCCGTGGTGGATGTCACTCATGTCAACTTCCCACTGGAGGTCAGCAGCACTTGTCATGTCCCTACCACCCTGTCTGACCTTGTCTCCCCATCACACTAAGACAACATACTTGTCATGTCTCTACCACCCTGTCTGACCTTGTCTCCCCATCACACTAAGACAACGTACTTGTCATGTCTCTACCACCCTGTCTGACCTTGTCTCCCCATCACACTAAGACAACGTGACCTTCTGGCTCCTTTTTGTGTGACCGAGCAGATAACCAGCGCAATTACGGGAGTCGAGATTTCCTAAATTGCTTCTTTGTCTTTAGTCGTTCCACTGTAGTTCTCCCAAGAAGATGCCCTTCACCCGAATGGACCCCAGCTGCACCATCGGCTTTTACGCCAGGAACAAGAAAGACTTTGAGTCTTTGTGTTGTGCAGTTACTTTGGTGAGTTGGACCACCTCTCACTGTCATCTCACTCCATTACAGAGGCAAACATTCACTGAACTAGAACATTTGCAATGTTTAATAGTCAGACTTTTTCATGCATCCATTACATAAATCCTCTTTCAATGTTTTCTGTCGTCTCCAGGAACACTTTCCCACCAATCACTGTTTGTCCATTCCTTTTCTGATCAATGACATTATTGTCCAATTTGCATAATTAGACCTTATGCACGTGTTTGTTCTTTTTTATGGATGCTATAGTAATGACAAAGGTGATTAAAAAGGATAAAAAAAGAAGCAAATATGTTTACAAAGCAAATGATTAGAGATGTCCGATAACATCGGACTGCCGATATTATCGGCCGATAAATGCTTTAAAGGCCTACTGAAAGCCACTACTAGCGACCACGCAGTCTGATAGTTTATATATCAATGATGAAATCTCAACACATGCCAATACGGCCGGGTTAACTTATAAATTGCAATTTTAAATTTCCCGCCACACTCCCGGTTGAAAACGTCTGTGTATGATGACGTATGCGTGTGACGGATCAGTTGATGCGGAAGTATTGGTACCCCATTGAATCCAATACAAAAAAGCTCTGTTTCCATTTCAAAATTCCACAGTATTCTGGACATCTGTGTTGGTGAATCTTTTGCAATTTGTTTAATGAACAATGGAGACTGCAAAGAAGAAAGTTGTAGGTGGGATCGGTGTATTAGCGGCTGGCTGCAGCAACACAACCAGGAAGACAGAGATGGATAGCAGACGCGTTAGCCGCCGAACTCACCTTAACTTCCTGCGTCTCGCCGACCGCATCTGTGATCGGGTGAAGTCTTTCGTCCTTCCGTCGATCGCTGGAACGCAGGTGAGCACGGGTGTTGATGAGCAGATGAGGACTGGCTGGCGTAGTTGGATAGCTAATGTTTTTAGCATAGCTCTGTGATGTCCGGTTGCTAAGTTAGCTTCAATGGCGTCGTTAGCAACAGCATTGTTAAGCTTCGCCAGGCTGGAAAGCATTAACCGTGTAGTTAGATGTCCATGGTTTAATAGTATTGTTGATTTTCTGTCTATCCTTCCAGTCAGGGGTTTATTTATTTTGTTTCTATATGCAGTTAAGCACGATGCTATCACGTTAGCTCCGTAGCTAAAGCGTTTCGTCGATGTATTGTCGTGGAGATAAAAGTCACTGTGAATGTCCATTTCGCGTTCTCGACTCTCATTTTCAAGAGGATATAGTATCCGAGGTGGTTTAAAATACAAATCCGTGATCCACAATAGAAAAAGGAGAGAGTGTGGAATCCAATGAGCCAGCTTGTACCTAAGTTACGGTCAGAGCGAAAAAAGATACGTCCTGCACTGCACTCTAGTCCTTCACTCTAATGTTCCTCATCCACGAATCTTTCATCCTCGCTCAAATTAATGGGGTAATCGTCGCTTTCTCGGTCCGAATCGCTCTAGCTGCATTGAAAACAATAGGAAAATATGAGGAGGCTGTCAACTGACTACGTCACGCTACTTCCGGTACAGGCAAGGCTTTTTTATCAGGTACCAAAAGTTGCGATCTTTGTCGTTGTTCTCTACTAAATCCTTTCAGCAAAAATATGGCAATATCGCGAAATGATCAAGTATGACACATAGAATGGATCTGCTATCCCCGTTTAAATGAAAACATTTCATTTCAGTAGGCCTTTAAAATGTAATATCGGAAATCATCGGTATCAGTTTCAAAAAGTAAAATGTATGACTTTTTAAAACGCCGCTGTGTACACGGACGTAGGGAGAAGTACAGAGCGCCAATAAACCTTAAAGGCACCGCCTTTGCGTGCCGGCCCAATCACATAATATCTACGGCTTTTCACACACACAAGTGAATGCCAGGTATACTTGGTCAACAGCCATACAGGTCACACTGAGGGTGACCGTATAAACAAGTTTAACACTGTTACAAATATGAGCCACACTGTGAACCCACACCAAACAAGAATGACAAACACGTTTCGGGAGAACATCCGCACCGTAACACAACATAAACACGACAGAACAAATACCCAGAACCCCTTGCAGCACTAACTCTTCCGGGACGCTACAATATACACCCCCGCTAGTCCCAAAAATCTCCCCCCCCCCAACCCCGCCCACCTCAACATGCTCTCTCAGGGAGAGCATGTCCCAAATTCCAAGCTGCTGTTTTGAGGCATGTTAAAAAAAATAATGCACTTTGTGACTTCAATAATAAATATGGCAGTGCCATGTTGGCATTTTTTTTCCATAACTTGAGTTGATTTATTTTGGAAAACCTTGTTACATTGTTTAATTCATCCAGCACATCACAACAAAATTAGGCGTAATAATGTGTTAATTCCACGACTGTATATATCGGTATCGCTTGATATCGGTATCTGTAATTAAGAGTTGGACAATATCGGAATATCGGATATCGGCAAAAAAGCCATTATCGGACATCTCTACAAAGTATATTTTGTGGGCTTTTTAATCAGCAATTCCTATCAAACTAGAGCAGAGTTGTTTTTGTTGAGGGCCACATTGCAATTATGGCATCTTGTAACAGTTCATGTACATAAATATTTACATTAGAGCCTCGTTGCACAATTTGCAAAAGAAAATGTTTCCAGTTATAACTAGAGATGTCTGATAATGGCTTTAGCGGGGGTGTATATTGTAGCGTCCCGGAAGAGTTAGTGCTGCAAAGGGTTCTGGGTATTTGTTCTGTTGTGTTCATGTTGTGTTACGGTGTGGATGTTCTCCCGAAATGTGTTTGTCATTCTTGTTTGGTGTGGGTTCACAGTGTGGCTCATATTTGTAACAGTGTTAAACTTGTTTATACGGTCACCCTCAGTGTGACCTGTATGGCTGTTGACCAAGTATGCCTTGCATTCACTTGTGTGTGTGAAAAGCCGTAGATATTATGTGATTGGGCCGGCACGCAAAGGCAGTGTCTTTAAGGCCCGCCCCCAATATTGTTGTCCGGGTGGAAATCGGGAGAAATTGGGGAGAATGGTTGCCCCGGGAGATGGTCGGGAGGGGCACTGAAATTCGGGAGTCTCCCGGGAAAATCGGGAGGGTTGGCAAGAGACGCAACTGCTCTGTACTTCTCCCTACGTCCGTGTACCACTCCGTACAGCGGCGTTTTAAAAAGTCATACATTTTACTTTTTGCAACCGATACCGATAATTTCCGATATTACATTTTAAAGCATTTATCTCTAGTTGTAATTTTTACTTTTTTGGATAACTTGCTTTGAAATTATAAATCAAGTTGACGAGCAAATATTTAATTATATGTATTTGATAAACCCGATCCGGCCTGCCACATCATTTTATGTGGCCCGCAAAAGCCTGGAAATAATAAGCGGTATTCAAGTCATTTATATTTTTTTTACTAAACGTATTTTTTCATTCCACTTTGACATTAAAAAAACAAGTGTACCGCATGCTTGTCTTTTATATGCATATCTGCATGGCTTTTAAACTTTAACATGATCTAATAATGCAACAAAATACTACATTATCACACATTCTAAAGCAATTTATTTTGGTAAAATCAAAATTATCAATCAAAGTGTACAACACTATAGAAACGACAACACACTTTATGGTAAAATTCTGGCGACTGAGCTGACAGTTTTGTTTTTTTTACTGTAAAAACAACTTTGCTACTGTTTTTCCATCTATAGTAATACACTATGAAAACAGCAACCTTAGATTTTACGGTAAAATAAAAACTGGCAGCTCATTTGCTTGAATTTTACTGTATAAAAAATAAATTTAAAAAAGGTACTGTTTTTTCATTCCATCTACAGTAATTTTATGGTACAATTCTGGCAACTGCCCTGCCAGTTTTTTTACATTAAAACCTAAATATATATGTATATGTGTATATATATGTGTGTGTGTGTATGTATGTATATACATATATATATATATATATATATATATATATATATAATTTTATAATTATATATATATATATATATATATATATATATATATATATATATATATATATATATATATATATATATATATATATATATATATATATATATATATATATATATATATATATATATATATATATATATATATATATATATATATATATATATATATATATATATATATATATATATGCAGCTGAGATAGGCTCCAGCGACCCCGAAAGGGACAAGCGGTAGAAAATGGATGGATGTTTTTCAGGAGTTGGGCTTGGCCCCTTAGTTCCAATGAAAGGAACTTTGCATGCTCCAGAATACCAAAAACATTTTGGACAGTTCCATGCTCCCAACCTTGTGGGAACAGTTTGGAGCGGGGCCCCTCCCTCTTCCAACATGACTGTGCACCAGTGCACAAAGCAAGGTCCATAAAGACATGGATGACAGAGTCTGGTGTGGATGAACTTGACTGGCCTGCACAGAGTCCTGACCTGAACCCGATAGAACACCTTTGGGATGAATTAGAACGGAGACTGAGAGCCCTGCCCTGGCATCCTCCACGCAAAATTCCATGTCTGTTTTGTGTGTAGTAAACAATATATTGACCACAGATTGCTTATGATTTTCCTGTAATCCCAAAGCATTTGAATTTCTGAGGCCTCCATCTTATCAACATGATCCAAACTCTGCATAGCGAGTTCTTAAACATCCATCGTGGCTAACACCTTGTGTCGTCCTCCCAGGCCCTGTCGTCGTCCTCGGCGGAGAAGTACCCCATCTTCACGTTTGTGGAAGGCCAGAGTCAGGACTATGGACTGGAGGGTCAGGACTATGGACTAGAGGGTCACCATGACGAGCAGGCGCCTCACATCCTGCCCCCGGGCAGAGCAGGTCAGGTCAATAGCAGACGACGCAGCGATGACTTTGTCTTCCTGTGAGTGGAGGAGGCCATCATCACCTGCAGGGAAAGGGTAGTACCACATGACCTAGTTGTCTTCTATTTATTTTCACCTCTCACACATTATGGGTTCTATAAGCTATCCAGGTATGAAGTGGTCCGTTTGGTGAGAACGGTGGTTGAGGACACTTGGCATCCTCACCAACCCACTTGAATGAACTCTCGTCATCAAAATGAACTGGTAAGGGACAGAATAGACCTTTCTAGTTGAAGGTGTGTGTCGGGCGTACATCTCCATTGTGTACGTGCTTCTTTGACTATTTATCAGCGGAATGAAAGTGTGGGTGTGCACGTGGACTTTGCTGTATTCCACTAAAAGTTGGAGAAAAAACATCTCTAAATGTCTGAACTGCTGTAAAAGAAAAAATGTAGTTCATAGTTGACTTTCTTAGGGACAACTCTGGATAGTTATGATGCCGTGTTCTGTCCAAATTAGTCATGTGCGATACCACTGATTTTCTTTCCGAGTCAAGTCAAATACAGGGTTGTATCGGCGATACCGATCCGATGCTTTGTGCAAATATACCTAACGTCTCTGGTCAAATTTAGAAAGTTGTGTATTTTCAAAAATTAACATATCTATCTTTAAAAGAGAAGCTAAACATTGGAATGTAATGAATGTTTGTGTGTATATATATATATATCAATCAATCAATCAATGTTTATTTATATAGCCCTAAATCACAAGTGTCTCAAAGGGCTGTACAAGCCACAACGACATCCTCGGTACAGAGCCCACATACGGGCAAGGAAAAACTCACCCCAGTGGGACGTCGGTGAATGACTATGAGAAACCTTGGAGAGGACCGCATATGTGGGTAACCCCCCCCCTCTAGGGGAGACCGAAAGCAACGGATGTCGAGTGGGTCTGACATAACATTGTGAAAGTCCAGTCCACAGTGGATCCAACACATCAGCGGGAGTCCAGTCCACAGCGGGGCCAACAGGAAACCATCCCGAGCGGAGACGGGTCAGCAGCGCAGAGATGTCCCCAACCGATGCACAGGCTAGTGGTCCACCCGGGGTCCCGGCTCTGGACAGCCAGCACTTCATCCATGGCCACCGGACCTATGCAACTCCCCCTCGCAAGGGACAGGGGAGAAGAGGAGAGAAGAAAAGAAACGGCAGATCAACTGGTCTAAAAAAAGGGGGGGTCTATTTAAAGGCTAGATTATACAAATGAGTTTTAAGATGGGACTTAAATGCTTCTACTGAGGTAGCATCTCTAACTGTTACCGGGAGGGCATTCCAGAGTACTGGAGCCCGAATAGAAAACGCTCTATAGCCCGCAGACTTTTTTTTGGCTCTGGGAATCACTAATAAGCCGGAGTTCTTTGAACGCAGATTTCTTGTCGGGACATATGGTACAATACAATCGGCGAGATAGGCTGGAGCTAAACCGTGTAATATTTTATACGTAAGTAGTAAAACCTTAAAGTCGCATCTTAAGTGCACAGGAAGCCAGTGCAAGTGAGCCAGTATAGGCGTAATATGATCAAACTTTCTTGTTTTTGTCAAAAGCCTTGCAGCCGCATTTTGTACCAACTGTAATCTTTTAATGCTAGACATAGGGAGGCCCGAAAATAATACGTTACAGTAATCGAGACGAGACGTAACGAACGCATGAATAATGATCTCAGCGTCGGCATCCTATATATATATATATACAGTGTGTATATATTATATATATATATTTATACAGTGTGCATATATAATATACATATATATATATAATATATATGTATATATAGTGTGTGTATATGTATACATACATACGTGTATATGTATACAGGTATATGTGTGTGTGTGTGTGGTTGTGTGTATGTATATACACACACAGTATATGTGTGTGTGTGTGTATATATATAAATATATATATATATATATATATATATAAAGGATACTATATTATGCTATACGTATATACATATACATATATACACATACATACAAATATATATATATATAAATATATTCATACATTATATATATATATATATATATGTATATATATATATATATATATATAAAGGATACTATATTATACTATACATATATATATATATATATACACATACATACAAATATATGTATATACAAATATATAAATATACATCCAAATATATAAATATACATACATTATATATATGTATATATATGTAATGTATGTATATTTGTATGTGTATGTATGTGTGTGATGTGTGTGTGTGTGTGTATATACGTATGTGTATATACATGTATGTATGTGTATATATATATATATACTGTATGTATATATATATACGTATGTGTATATGTGTGTATATGTACATATACACGTATATATACATATACATGTGTATATATGTGTGTATATGTACAGTATATATACATACACACGTGTATACAGTACATTCAAGTCACCAAATGTAAATGGAGTATTGTTAGTACTTTTTATTGGATTTTATGGGCAAAATAGAGGGGCTTCCATTGGCTCTGTTGTAAGCCGACTTTTATTTACGTTTAAATGGTAAATGGGTTATACTTGTATAGCGCTTTTCTACCTTCAAGGTACTCAAAGCGCTTGGACACTATTTCCACATTCACACACACATTCACACACTGATGGCGGGAGCTGCCATGCAAGGCCCTAACCAGGACCCATCAGGAGCAAGGGTGAAGTGTCTTGCTCAAGAACACAACGGACGTGACGAGGTTGGTAGAAGGTGGGGATCGAACCGGGAACCGTCCCGTTTATTTAATATTTAGAATGCATTAAAAAAATGCGTCCGTCATAATGATTGGGAACGAAGTGCAGTTCCACTTTGAGGCAGCATTTTTAGACGCGGTAGCATAAATGGACAGACAGCGCTATCGGATTATGCTAATGTAAATTGTTGTTGTTGTTTTTTGACAAGTCAGCTTATTTGGACAGAACACATCCGACTTTTTCATTTTATTTCAATAAGACGTCTACTACTGACATGTTTGTTGTTGTTGCTGATTAAATTTCACTGGAATCACGCTTCAACGTCATCATCATCATCCTCATCCTCATGCTGCCTCCTTTGTTTTTCTTCTGCGATCACGTGAGTAAACCGAATATTCCATGTCAAACATATTCAGAGTTTGATGCTTGCCTCATAAACTCCTAAAAATGACTCCTGCAGGACTTTATATGTTTCAATATCATTCACATTTTCTTCTAATTTAAAATATTTAGCCCTTTTGTTAAATGCACTTTTAGAGTTGTGGCTGACATTGTGGTAAAGGTATTATTGTACCGAGCTGAATAGTCTCGGTAGGTTGTGAGTTCAAACCCCGGCCGAGTCATACCAAAGACTATAAAAACGGGAGCCATTACCTCCCTGCTTGGCACTCAGCATCAAGGGTTGGAATTGGGGGTTAGATCACCAAAAATGATTCCCGGGCGCGGCCACCGCTGCTGCTCACTGCTCCCCTCACCTCCCAGGAGGTGATCAAGGGTGATGGGTCAAATGCAGAGAATAATTTCGCCACACCTAGTGTGTGTGTGTGACTATCAGTGGTACTTTAACTTAATATGGGACCATAAAAAAAGTCAGGTTGTGTTAAATGTCCACGTCACACCAACAGGTGGCGCCAAACAACTTGGGATGTCAAAATGGTTTTCATTGAGGGCCTCAGAGGGCCACTTGTAACACTGAATAATGTATGGATTTGATTTCATTATTAATTATATCAATTGTGGACATTTTACAGTAAAAACTTTACATTTACAAAATCCATCCATCCATTTTCTACCGCTTGTCCCTTACGGGGTCGCTGGAGCCTATCTCAGCTGCATTCGGGCGGAAGGCGGGGTACACCCTGGACAAGTCGCCACCTCATCGCAGGGCCCATCAAATATTACACTTGTAAATATTTTTTTGGGGAAAAATATTGCATATTTTATGAAAGATCTAAAGTTGATCTAGAGACGTAAGTGTTGGAAGTAAAAATGAAATAACGCGTGAATTATTTTTAACACTTTCATCCCCAAGAATTTTAGTGAGATTTTTTGTTTTTGTTTCTTTTAAACTGTCTTTGCCCAAAAAATAATAATGAATCAAAATCAATGTTATGAATTATTGACTTATTAAAAAAAGGAATAAAACAAACAAAAATAAAATAAATAATTAAAAATGTATGATTGAAGGATGGATCTAAAGTTGATCTAGAGATGTAAGTAAAAATGAATAAATATAATTAAAAATAATGCATTAATTATTTTTAACACTTTCATCCCCAAGAATTTTAGTGAGATTTTGTTTTTTTTAAACTGTCTTTGCTCAAAAAATAATTATGATTCGAAATCAATGTTATGAATTATTGACTTATTTTAAGGCTCCAATTAGTTCACATCAAATATTACACTTGGAAATATTTTTTTGGGGGAAAATATTGCATATTTTGTGTTTATGCGGTATAAAAAGCAAAGTTTTCTTTGGGGAAAAAAGGAATAAAACAAAAATAAAATAATTGAAATGTATGATTGAAGGATGGATCTGAAGCTGATCTAGAGACATAAGTGTTGAAAGTGAAAATAAATAAAAGTAAAATGTATACATTATTTTTAACACTTATTAGAATTTTAGTGGGATTTTTTTGGTTTTTTTAAATTTTCATTGCTCCAAAAATAATAATGAATCAAAATCAATCTTATTAATTTTTGACTTAATTAAGGCTCAAATTAATTCACGTGAAATATTACACTTGGAAATATTTTTGGGGGGAACGTTATTGCATATTTTATGTGTTTGCCGTATAAAAAGCAAAGTTTTCTTTGGGGAAAAAAGGAATAAAACAAACAAAAATAAAATAAATAAAGAATTAAAATGTATGATTGAAGGATAGATCTGAAGTTGATCTAGAGGCGTAAGTGTTGGAAGTAAAAATGAATAAATAAAATTTTAATAATGCATGAAATATTTTTAACACTTTCATCCCCAAGAATTTTAGTCAGATTTTTTTTTTTTTTTTTTTTTTTTTAAATGTCTTTGCTCAAAAAATAATAATGAATCAAAATCAATGTTATGAATTATTGACTTATTTAAGGCTCCAATTACTTCACATCAAATATTACACTTGGAAATATTTTTCTTGGGAAAAAAATTACATATTTTGTGTGTTTGTTGTATAAAAAGCAAAGTTTTCTTTGGGTAAAAAGGAATACAACAAATTTAAATAAAAAAAATTATGAAAACGTATGATTGACAGATCTAAAGTTGATCTAGAGACATAAGTGTTGAAAGTAAAAATAAATAAATACAATTATAATAATGCATGGATTATTTTTAACACTTTCATACCCAAGAATTTTAGTGGGATTTGTTTTGGGGTTTTTTAAACTGTCATTGCTCAAAAAAAAAAAAGATGAATCAAAATCAATGTTTACTGTAAAATAGTGGGGTTTTTACGGAAAAAGCTGGCAGCTTAGTTGCCAGAATTTTTATATTAAATTTACATTTTTACAACATGATATTGCTCATGGAAAAACAGTACAAGTTATTTTTTTAATTCTGGCAACTTAGCTGCCAGTTTTTCCATCGTAAAACCAAATGTACCATCTTTCCGTACACCGTTAATAACAAGATTTTACAGTAAAAATAAGGCAGCAGTCAACAGAATTTTAACGCAAAAAAAGGTAGGTTTTTTTTCCAAATTACAGTAATATGCTGTAAAGAACAACGTAAAATGTATTGTCATTTTTATTATTTTGATGGGTAGTTTGCTGTAAAATCATACGTCAAGCAGATATTTAAGTATTTATTTTTATTTAGACAAAATATGATTGGAAAGTATGATTGTCAGGTTCAAACACTGATGACATCTATTAAACGAGACAAGAAGCAAGGAATTAAACAGAATTAAATTTGGCTCATGAGGAGAAACGTCTGGGCTGTACTCTTGTACAGTCTCCAGCATGCTCTGGCGAAAATTGTACGCCTTCTCTTTTATTTGGACTTTCCCTGATTACATTGCAACAGCTGTTTCAAAGGGACGTGGGTCGTAAACAGCCGTCACCTTTGATTACAACAGTTCAAAGACGAGGTCGTAAACAGTTCACAGAAAAGGTGGTAAAACAGTTCAAACAAGCGGTGCCTGGAGGTGAGTCAGGCCCTGCTTCCTCTCCACTTTGTAGTTCTTGGGTCAGACAATATCTTTCTGTTGATTACGATACATGAAAAAAACAGAACACCTTCCTGTTGCTTCCCATCCTACACAGTGGAGTTTTACGAGCCTTTTGATTGGTAGGATCAAAGACAGCTTTTGTCCTCTCGCCGGGAACTCAATGTAACACAAAGTTTTTGTGATAACTAAGATACAATTATTCTAACAATGATAGTCAGCAAAAGTCCCAAAAATGTTTAAAAATCACACCCGGGTTCGAGTCCCACAAGTCCCGCCGCCGGCCGCGCAAGTCCCGGGGTGCCCAAAATGTCCAAAACGCGCCCAGCAAAGTCCCACGGGAAGGCGGGGAGAAAAGTGAGAAAAGTCCGCAAAAGTCCCAAAAATTTTCAAAAATCACACCCGGGCTCGAGTCCCACAAGTCCCGCCGGGATGCCCAAAATGTCCAAAACGCGCCCAGCCAAGTCGCAGTAGAAGGTGGGAAGAAAAGTCGGCAAGAGTCCCAATTTTGTCCGAAATACCTACCCAGGTTCGAGTCCCACAAGTCCCGGGATGCCCAAAATGTCCAAAACGCGCCCAGCAAAGTCCCACGGAAAGGCGGGGAGAAAAGTGAGAAAAGTCGGCAAAAGTCCCAAAAATGTTCAAAAATCACACCCGGGTTTGAGTCCCACAAGTCCCGCCGGGATGCCCAAAATGTCCAAAACGCGCCCAGCCAAGTCGCACTGGAAGGCGGGGAGAAAAGTGAGAAAAGTCGGCAAGAGTCCCAATTTTGTCCAAAATACCTACCCAGGTTCGAGTCCCACAAGTCCCGGGGTGCCCAAAATGTCCAAAACGCGCCCAGCAAAGTCCCACGGGAAGGCGGGGAGGAAAGTGAGAAAAGTCGGCAAAAGTCCCAAAAATGTTCAAAAATCACACCCGGGTTCGAGTCCCACAAGTCCCGCCGGGATGCCCAAAATGTCCAAAACGCGCCCAGCCAAGTCGCCCTGGAAGGCGGGGAGAAAAGTGAGAAAAGTCGGCAAGAGTCTCAATTTTGTCCAAAATACCTACCCAGGTTCAAGTCCCACAAGTCCTGGGATGCCCAAAATGTCCAAAACGCGCCCAGCAAAGTCCCACAGAAAGGCGGGGAGAAAAGTGAGAAAAGTCAGCAAAACTCCCAAAAATGTTCAAAAATCACACCCGGGTTCGAGTCCCACAAGTCCCGCCGGGATGCCCAAAATGTCCAAAACGCGCCCAGCAAAGTCCCACGAGAAGGCAGGGAGAAAAGTGGATACTATTCAAGTTGAAAAGCTATGCAATTTCAAGCAGTACATATATTTTTTCTGTCAAAATGAAAAAAACAATGACATTTAGTGTGAAAATACTATAAAAGTACTTTATTGACACGTATCATTCCCAGGTGTTTGCGGGCCAGATACAATGAGCTTAACACCTGTATCTTAAGCGAATCGGAGCTTTTCTCCCTGTCACTCACACATCGACGACCTGGGGCGGAGACACGCTGGAGACTCAAAGGTTGCTCTCACGTTAGCAGACCACTGAGATCATTTCTATAAATATATATTTATACTTTTTTATTACTATCAACAGGACATTTCACTTCTATTATAAAAGCATGTTTTTAAAAGATTATTATTTTTTGTCCTGAACATTTAGACACAAACTGGGTGTTTGGAAAAGAAACATGTCATCTTAATACTTGGGTAAATCATTTATATTGTGACTCTTCAAAATAAAAGCTCATAAGAGCTTGTTGTAATATTTTAACCTCTTAAGGCCCAAGCTGTTTGTTTGCATGTTTTTTTTATTTCTTTTTGCTATTTGGGCTTATTGGACCCTAATTAGAATAAAAACTAAGAATCATCTTTTGATATGATGTACTTAGTCCATAAGTACACAAACGTGTACTTCATGTTTAGTGACATGCTAATTATTATTTTTACACTTTTTTTTCTTCCAAATTCCATTGCATGTTATACACTTCTGACACCACCAGATGGCAGTAAAGGTGTCCACATAAGCGGCCATAAGACCCCAATTCAGTAGTGTACACAATTTTGGAAATAAGAGCTAAAAGGTGCTGTCCACGCATGTGGCCACTAACATTTAGAGTTGTATGTATTGTCGCAACAACACTAGTAGTAACACAATAAACACCACCTAATATTTGCAATGCTCATCTTTGGAGTGAAATTACTGGCAAAACTCCACAAACACACAAAAAAATGTGTCTCGACACCCAAAGATTCGCAAGTAAAAACTTTTTTTTGCAAATATGACAATAATTTCCTTCAAATTTGGCAGTATTATTTCACCCTGCGGGATTCACACTCCACTGCTGAGTCACTTCAAAGCCTTAAGATCAACTTTGCACATGGTGCCGTCCGCCAAACGTTAGAGGAAGCCGAGTGGGGAGTAAAATGGCAGACAGAAGAGTGGGGAAACAAGCTCAACCTGTAAGTTACCTCTCTCTTCTGTCTGCCAGTTTACTCCCCACCCTGCTTCTTCTTTCTTATTTTTGGCGGACGGCACCATGCGCAAACTACAGTAGCTCTTACGGCCTTGACTTGACTCAGCAGCACCACCTGTTGGTGTAGAGTGTGAATTACTGGTGTGCTGAGTGCAAGTGTGGAATAATACTGCTAAAAGTTTTAACTTGTTGAAAATTGTACTTATACTTGTGAACATTTTTTTTAATTTAAGACAATTGTTTTTATCCTTCCAAGTCGTTTTTAATTGGGATTTTATTTTTTGTCACAAATCTTTTTTTTTTTTTTTATTAAAGAAAATGTTCTTTTTACCTGCAAATTGTTTTTTTAGTTTAAAAAAAATGTTTTTTTTATGCAAACCCCAAAAGCAGTGAAGTTGTCACGTTGTGTAAATGGTAAATAAAAAGAGAATACAATGATTTGCAAATCCTTTTCAACTTATATTCAATTGAATAGACCCGCAAAGACAAGATATTTCATGTTTACACTTGAAAACTTTGTTATATTTTGCAAATATTAGCTCATTTGGAATTTGATGCCTGCAACATGTTTCAAAAAAAGCTGGCACAAGTGGCAAAAAAGAGTGAGAAAGTTGAGGAATGCTCATCAAACACTTATTTGGAACATCCCACAGGTGAACAGGCAAATTGGGGACAGGTGGGTGCCATGATTGGGTATAAAAGCAGCTTCCATGAAATGCTCAGTCATTCACAAACAAGGACGGGGTGAGGGTCACCACTTTGTCAACAAATGCCTGAGCAAATTGATTAAGAACAACATTTCTCAAGCAGTTATTGCAAGGAATTTAGGGATTTCACCATCTACGCTCCGTAATATCATCAAAAGGTTCAGAGAATCTGGAGAAATCACTGCACGTAAGCCATGATGTTACGGACCTTCGATCCCTCAGGCGGTACTGCATCAAAAAGGGACATCAGTGTGTAAAGGATATCACCACATTGGGCTCAGAAACACTTCAAAAAACCACTGTCAGTAACTACAGTTGGTCGCTACATCTGTAAGTGCAAGTTAAAACTCTACTATGCAAAGCCTAAGCCATTCATCAACAACACCCAGAAACGCCGCCGGCTTAGCTGGGCCCGAGTTCATCTAAGATGGACTGATGCAAAGTGTGAAAGTGTTTCGTGGTCTGACGAGTCCACATTTCAAATTGTTTTTGGAAACTCTGGACGTTGTGTCCTCTGGAACAAAGAACCATCCGGACTGTTCTAGGGTCAAAGTGTAAAGCCAGCATGTGTGATGGTATGGGGGTGTATTAGTGGCCAAGACATGGGTAACTTACACATCTGTGAAGGCACCATTAATGCTGAAAGGTACATACAGCTTTTGGAGCAACATATGTTGCCATCCAAGCAACGTTATCATGGACGCCCCTGCTTATTTCAGCAAGACGATGCCAAGCCACGTGTTACAACAGCGTGGCTTCATAGTAAAAGACTGCGGGTACTAGACTGGCCTGCCTGTAGTCCAGACATTGAAAATGTGTGAAGGCTAAAATATGAGAAGGGAGACTGTTGAACAACTTAAGCTGTACATCAAGCAAGAATGAGAAATAATTCGTTGTTAAAAGGAAAGGCCATGTAACACAGTGGTAAAAATGCCTTTTTTGCAATGTGTTGCTGCCATTAAATTCTAAGTTAATGATTATTTGCAACAAAAAAAAAAAAGTTTTTCAGTGTGAACATGAAATATCTTGTCTTTGCAGTCTATTCAATTGAATATAAGTTGAAAAGGATTTGCAAATCATTGTATTCTCTTTTTATTTACCATTTACACAACGTGACAACTTCACTGCTTTTGGGTTTTGTACTTGGAAATCGTTTTTTAATCGAATAAAAATTGTTTTAAAACTTGCAAATCGTTTTTTTTTACTTCCAAAATGTTTTATTCATACTTGCAAATTGTTTGTTTTACTTGCAGAAAATAGTTTTAATTCTCAAGAATGTTTTTTTTTATTCTAAGAAACTTTTTTTTTTTTTTTTACTTAGCATAAAATTGGTTTTGTACATGCAATTTTTTTAATGAATCAAATTAATTTTTTTTTACTTGCAAATCGTTTTTTAATCGCAGAAATGTGTAGTTTTTTTACTTGCAGAAAATAGTTTTTACTCTGCAGAATTATATTTTTAATTGAAGGAAATAGTTTTTTTTTACTGGTAAAACTGTTTTTGTACGTGCATTTTTTTTTAATTAATCGAATCATCTTTTTACTTGCAAATCGCAGAAAATAGTTTTTGTATTTGCTAATCGTTTTTTGATTAAATAAAACTGTTTTTATACTTGCAAATCATTTTTTTTACTTGCAAAAATGTTTATACTTGGTAATTGTTTGTTTTACTTGCAGAAAATAGTTTTTATACTTGTAAATCTTTTTTTTATTCTCGAGTTTAGTTTTTTTTCAATTGAATACATTTTTTTTTTTACTTGCAATTTTTTAATGAATCAAATTGTCTTTTTTACTTCCAAATCATTTTTTAATCGCAGAAAATGTTAGTTTTTATACTTGCAAATTGTTCTTTTACTTGCAGAAAATTGTTTTTACTTTCCAGAATTGTTTTTTAATTGAAGAAAATAGTTTTTTTACTTGCAATTTTTTTTACTTGTACACAACTGTTTTTGTATGTGCATGTTTTTTTTTAGGAATCAAATTATCTTTTTACTTACAAATTGCAGAAAATTGTTTTGTACTTGCTAATCGTTTTTTTTTACTTGCAGAAAAATTTTTTTACTCTCGAGAATCGTATTTTTTAATAAAAATTTTTTTACTTGTATGTAACAGTTTTTGTACCTACAATTTTCTTTTTATGGCTAAAAATGTCGAATCATTTTTTAATTGCAGAATAGTTTTTATACTTACTAATCGTTTTTTTGATTAAATAAAACTGTTTTTATACTTGTAAATACGTTTTTATTGTTGTAAATTGTTTTTATACTTGCGAATCGTTTTTTTTACTTGCAGAAACAAGTTTTTACTCCCGAGAATCTTATTTTTAACTGAAGAAAATATTTTTTTCACGTGTTTAAAACTGTTTTTGTAATTGCAATTTTTTTAATGAATCAAATTGTCTTTTTACTTGCAAATCGTTTTTAATCGCAGAAAATAGTTTTTCTACTTTTTTTACTTGCAGAAAAAAAAAATATTGTCCAGAATCATATTTTTAATTGAAGAAAATTCTGTTTTTACTTGTATAAAACTGTTTTTGTATGTGCATTTTTTTTAATGAATCAAATTATCTTTTTACTTGGATGGATGGATGGATCGCAGAAAATACTTTTTATACTTGCTAATCTTTTTATTTTATTTAATAAAACAGTTTTTATACTTGCAAAAAAAAAGTTTTGGGGAAAAAAATTTTTATTTACTTGCTAATCTTTTGCAGATTTATTTTATTTTTTTTGGATTTTTTTTTTTTATATACTTGCAAATATTGTTTCTGATGAAATAAAACTGTTTTCATACTTGCAAAAAAAAAATTTTTGGAAACTATTTTTTTTATTTACTTGCTAATCTTTTATTTATTTGCAGAATTTTTTATTTTTTTTTGAAAATTGTTTTTATACTTGCAAATATTTTTTCTGATGAAATAAAACTGTTTTCATACTTGCAAAAAAAAAATTAGGGGGGTAAAAAATTATATACTTGCTAATCTTTTTTTTTTTTTGCAGAAAATTTGTATTTTTGAAAAAAATATATTTTATTGAAAAGAACTTTTTTTTTTACGTGCAGAAAGTGTTTTTTGTACCTGCAAATTGTTTTTTAATGAAAGAAAATGGTTTTTACTTGCAAATTGTTCGGCGTAAAAAACATTTTAGCAGTCCAACGTGTTGACAGACATGAATAATATCTTCCCGTGCTTTTTGCACAAATCTCTCCCCTGACTGCACATCACGCCGCGGCGACGTCGTGGCCGTCCGCGCATGCGCACTGTCGCCGAGCGGTGACTAGACATTCGGTCATAAGCGCGGCGAGAAGAAGAAGAAGGTGCTAGAAGGAGGAGGAGAGTCCATCCATGGCCTCGACCGTCGAACACGTCGTCGCTTGAACGCCAAACGCGGTGAGTGTCATTATTGGCGGTGATGACGTCACCCAAAAACCCCACGAAGGCGCGCAGACGTCCGTGCAGGATGTCGGTGCAGGTGCAGGTGCAGGTGGGTCAGGCGCCATTGCCCGCTTTCACGTCCCAGCACACAATATGTATCAATATTATTATTAATATTCATATTATTATTATTATTATTAGGTGTGCGGTCCAGCTGTGCTAGTGCGGGGGTGATTCACGACGTCACGTGATCACCTCTTTTCTTTTTTTTTTTATGCAATTTTTGACACGGATAACGTGGCCCCTCCCCCCCCACAGATCCTGCAGACATGTCCACCCCAGACCCCCCCATGGGAGGCAACCCTCGCCCCGGTCCGTCCCCAGGCCCAGGTCCCTCTCCCGGGGCCATGCTGGGTCCCAGCCCGGGTCCTTCGCCCGCGGGCTCCTCCCACAGCATGATGGGACCCAGCCCCGGACCCCCGTCCTCCGGACTCCCTCAGCCGGGCCCGTCCGGGTACGGCCAGGACAACATGCACGCCATGCACAAGGTCAGAACTGCTGCAAGTACTACTAAGTACTGCAGTATTAATATTAGCTACAGGATCATTCATTTGGACACCTGAGGACACAGGTGTCAAAGTCGAGGCTCGGAAGCCAAATGTTGCCTGCCACATCTCTTTATGTGGCCCTCGAAAGGGCCACATAAAGAGATGTGGCCCTTTATTTCTTTATTTTTAAATTTAAAATACTAACACAAAAAAAACTCATAAAAATGAAATAAAAGAGCAAACGGGTAATTTTACGTGAAAAAGTTGCAATGTTGACACTAAATAACACAAAACTGCCGTGCAAGCTGTTTCTTTCTTAAAAATTGCTCCTAAACTTTTACTTCTCCACTACAGAGGGGCCCGCCCTCTGAAGTGGATAAACATTCAAATGAAATTAAATAGGTAATTCAATAATTAGTAGGGGTGTCAAAACAAAAAGATTTTCGAGTTAATTGTGATTCTTATTTGTAACAATTTTTAATCGATTAAAAATATTGAAAAATCAATGAAAAATAGTTTTTTTTTTTTCTTTTTTACGGGTTAATCACGATTATTATTTGTAACTATTCTTAATCGATTAAAAATATTTTTAAAAATCGGTTGAAAAAAGAAAAACATATTTATTTATTTTTTACGGGTTAATCACGATTCTTATTTGTAACGATTCTTAATCGATTAAAAATAATAAAAAAAAATCGATTAAAGAAAGAAAAAAAATGTTATGAAAAAACTTTTACAAATTAGTCACAATTCTTATTTGTAACGATTTTTAATCGATAAAAAAGAATCAACAATCGATTAAAAAAATATATATATATATTTTTAAATTGTTTGTATTTTTTTTTCCGACTCAATCACGATTTTTAGTTATAACGATGCTTAATCGATTAAAAATAATCAAAAAATATTTTTTAAATGTATTTTATTTAATTTTTTTCAAGTTATTCGCGATTCTTATTTGTAACTATTCTTAATCGATTACAAATAATGAAAAATCGATTTAAAAAAATAAAACATTTTTAATATTTATTTATTTTTCTTTAGTTAATCACTAATCTTTTAGGTAACGATTCTTAATCGATTAAAAATAATCAAAAATTGATTAAAACATTTTTTTAAACATTTTTTATTTAAATTATTAATTTTTTTAATCTGTCCTGTCCAGTCATTCAGACAAATCATATAGTTGATGTAGATGATCTATATCTGCTGTACACATTGACTTTAGAAAAGAGAAGTGTTGGATACTTATTTTGTTGCCTTATTTGTGTTTGACTTTATAACATTTTTGAGTAGAATTTTATTCAACAAAAACATTTTTTTTTTATTAAAAAAAAAGTGTCCGGGGCACTTTTTTTTTAATTGATTTAAAAATACTAATACAAAAAAATCCCATAAAAAGTGTAATAAAAGAGCAAATTTTATGTGAAAAAGTTGCAATGTTGACACTAAATAACACAAAACTGCCGTGTAAGCTGTTTCTTTCTTAAAAATTGCTAAAAAAAAATTCTAATAATTAAAATAAATGTTGGTATGTATTGTTGGACCCGGTTGCTTGACATCAGGGGTTGTAGACCTTTTTGTTACAAATAAGAATCGTGATTAACTCGAAAAAAAAATAAAATGTTTTTAATCGATTTTAATTTTAATTTTAATTTACAAACATCTTTTCCACTACAGAGAGGCCCGGGTCCCATTCAAATAGTCAAATTAAATTAAATGAATAATCTTACTCTTATTGTATAATTAGTAGGGGTGTCAAAACAAAATGATTTTCAAGTTATTCACGATTCTTATTTGTAACGATAATTGATTAAAAATAATCCAAAATCGATTAAAAAAAAATATATATATACATATACATATATATATTTATATATAGTTAATCACGATTCTAATTTGTAACAATTCTTAATCGATTAAAAAGAATCAAAAAAGAAAAAAATATATTTTATTTTTCTGACTTAATCACGATTCTTATTTGTAACGATTCTTAATCGATTAAAATGAAACAAAAATTGATTTAAAAAAAAATTGTTTTAATTTTTTTCCAGTTAATCACGATTCTTAATCGATTAAAAATAATTAAAAATCAATTAAAAAAAGAGAAAAAGTTTTTTTAATAATTTTTTTTTCTAATAAATCACAATTCTTACTTGTAACGATTCTTAATCGATTAAAAAGAATGAAAAATCGATTAAAAAAAGAAAAAAAACGTTGTTTTTAATAAAAAAAAATGTTTTAAAGTTAATCACTATTCTTATTTGTAACAATTCTTAATTGATTAAAAAGAATCAGAAATCGATTAAAATAAAAGGAAATATTTAATTTTATTTATTTATTTATTTTTCGGGTTAATCACGATTCTTATTTGTAACAATTCTTAATCGATGAAAAATAATCAAAAATCGATTAAAAAAAGTATATATATATAAAAAAAAATTATATATATATATATATATATATATATATATATATATATATATATATATATATTTATATATATATATATATATATATATATATATATATATATATATATATATATATATATATATATATATATTCTTTTTTCCCTTTACATCAGTGTGTAAAGGATATCACCACATGGGCTCAGGGACACTTCAGAAAACCACTGTCAGTAACTACAGTTCGTCGCTACATCTGTAAGTGCAAGTTAAAACTCTACTATGCAAAGCCAAAGCCATTTATCAACAACACCCACAAACGCCGCCGGCTTCGCTAGGGCCCGAGTTCATCTAAGATGGACTGATGCAAAGTGGAAAAGTGTTCTGTGGTCTGACGAGTCCACATTTCAAATTGTTTCTGGAAACTGCGGATGTCGTGTCCTCCGCACCAAAGAGGAAAAGAACCATCCGGATTGTTCTAGGGTCAAAGTTGAAAAGCCAGCATGTGTGATGGTATGGGGGTGCCATAAAACAGGGTTTTCTTTGACATAAAAGGGCATAAAACATAAAAAATAATCAAAACGTATAATATACTGATAGTTCTGAAGTCCATCTATAGATATTTAAGTGTTGAAAGTGATAACAAATATTAATATATTAATTATTTTTAACACTTTAATGACTGAGACCCTTTTGGGTCCCCGGGGCCTTTAACATTCGCCAACATTGAAGGTCGCCCTAATGGTTACATTGTATATGGTATTAGTTTGGAAAATGAAATATAACAGAATGGCCCCCAGCATGTTTTAATTTTTCAGTGTGCGGAAAAAGTTTGCGTGTACTAAAACACGTGCAAACTTGATCGACTAAACTTGTGAGCAGAGGGTTGCGTCTCATAAGTGAGCAAAAGGAGCGTAGTTTGTTTTTCTTTATAAATATGCAGAATATATGCTGATAATCACAACTGATAGTGGTCATTTTTTTGTTATTGAAAATAAATGCTTAAATATTTGCTTGTCACCTCCTATTTTACTTAATGAAATAAAAATGGCTGAATTTCCTGTCAATACAGGAAATACAGGAAATGGATTGCGCAATCCTTCACAATTAGCTGGCCCTTTCTCAGCGCTTTTGCATCTTTGCCGCACTGTCCACTAGGGGAAATCTCTCCTCGCCATGCAGAGCAGCGGGCGTCTCCAAGATGTTGTCCAGTTTGCCATTTACTCCAAAATCGCAGCTTTACGGTACCTTGAACGGCGATCGGCATCTTCCAATTTGTCGACACGCCAGGGCGACGCTTACTCCAATTAGCAGATGTCCTGTTATCGTGTCTTGTTTTGTCGAGAGGCCAGTTGATCGATCCCTTTGTTTGGACTTCGGGGAGCAGTGCAAAACGAGGCTACAAGACAGTTGAGACAAGACAAAGACGCAAGCGAACGACCCATCAGGAGTTTTGTCTGTTTGGCTTTGCACGCCTCAACATGAAACTGAAACTTAACTTAAGAATTGAAAGTGAAACTTAACTTCAGGCTTAGCGCACACATTCTCTTCCATGACAGGCTGGTCCCTCATGACATCATTAATGATGATACATACGTGTTTTCATCGCGTTTATCTCCTTGTCGCAGATTGAAGGTCACTTCTGAGGGTTTATTTTGCTAAAAAGGAGGAAACATTTTCCCTGACACGTCTATAAAAAGGAGTAAGTACAAACTTTACCAATGCCAGTGCTGGAGAGACCACCAAGCCGTCTAAAGTCAGGAGCGTTCTCTCAAATGGCCGCCCTCCTCATCCAACTTGCTGCCCTAGCCTCGGAGGAGATCGAAACTGAAAGTTAACTCAGTGTGTGTGTGTGTGTTGGACAGTCTGCCCCAAGATTAGAAAATATTCACCTGCCATCAACAAATTGTCTTCGAGCAAAATTAATCTTTTATTTATTTTCAGTGAAATAAGAACCGCTCAATTAAAATAAAAAAAAATCCTATTTCTTATCTCCCGGATTTGATGGCTCTTCTTTGAGCACCCTTGTTTCAAAACCAGCAGTTTTTTCACAACTGGTTTCTGCATCCAGGTCAGGAGTGACAGGGAGAAAAGCTCTGTATCGCCCGGGGAGAAGCATCAGTACCCCCCACTCGTCTTTTTCACACGTTTTTGTCGGAAATTATATTTAACACAGGCAGTAAAACGGCCAATCAGACAAAACGTCAGTCATCGTGGGGGGCGGCATCGCTCGGTCGGTAGAGCGGCCGTGCCAGCAACTTGAGGGTTCGATCCCCCGCTTCTGCCATCCTAGTCACTGCCTAGTTATATTGTAAAACTTACAAACGTTGCTTCGAGTTTTGAATGAAGAATCCATACGAGTAAAATCGCTATGGACGTCTAGAACAGTGTTTTTCAACCACATCACATATTTGGGTTAAAAATATTTTTGCAAACCAGTAACCAGTCTGCAAATGATGTGTTGATGCCTAGAGCTCGGCAGAGTAACCGTGTGATACTCTTCCATATCAGTAGGTGGCAGCCGGTAGCTAATTGCTTTGTATATGTCGGAAACAGCGGGAGGCAGGGTGCAGGTAAAAAGGTGTCTTAATGCTGAAACCAAAAATAAACAAAAGGTGAGTGTCCATAAGAAAAGGCATTGGAGCTTAGGGAAGGCTATGCAGAACCGAACTAAAACTGAACTGGCTACAAAGTAAACCAAAACAGAATGCTGGACGACAGCAAAGACTTACTGTGGAGCAAAGACGGCGTCCACAATGTACATCCCAACATGACATGACAATCAACAATGTCCCCACAAAGAAGGATGAAAACAACTGAAATATTCTTGATTGCTAAAACAAAGTAGAAATATCGCTCAAAGGAAGACATGAAACTGCTACAGGAAAATACCAAAATAGGAGCACAAGACAAGAAGTAAAACACTACACACAGGAAAACAGCAAAAAAGTCCAAATAAGTCAGGGTGTGATGTGACAGGTGGTGACAGTACACCTACTTTGAGACAAGAGCTATAGTGATGCATGCTTGGTTATGCTTTAAAGTCATATCCAACAATTGCGACTTTTTACTGTCAACTGAGTTTCGTTTTTTAAAGGATTTCTGCTGGTGGTGTGCCTCCGCATTTTTTCAACACAAAAAAAGTGCCTTGGCTCCAAAAAGGTTGAAAAACCCTGGTCTAGATGAGCTCTGAACTAAAGGGCAATGCAGCACCTGCAGTGAGTGAACTCGTCCAAAAGATGGCGCAAAGAAAAATCCATAAATTAACCGCACCGTTTTATAAGCTGCCGGGTTCAAAGCGTAGGAAAAATGCGGCTTCTAGTCCGGAATTTGCAGTATTTACGTACATTTGCATATGTCTGAAGTGTCCCGTTGTGTTTCCAGCCAATGGAGGCCATGCATGACAAGAGTTTGAGCGAGGAGGCTCGCTTCAGTCAGATGAAAGGAATGTCCGTGAGAGCGGGCGGGCACAGTGGTATGGCCCCCCCACCCAGTCCTCTGGACCAGCACTCACAAGGTCGGAAAATCAAGCGCTTCCATTTTCTCCCGATGTCCGTGTCCCGGTCTCTAACATGTCTCCGTGTCCTCCAGGTTATCACTCCCCATTAGGCGGCTCAGACCATTCCAGTCCGGTCCCGTCAAACGGTCCCCCATCCGGACCTCTACTTCCGTCCTCTTCCTCATCTTCCTCTTCCATCGGCCCCGGCTCTGGATCCACACCATTGGAAGGTCCCAGTGGAGACCAGCACACCCTGGGCCCCAACAACCGCCCCGGAACACTCGGAAGTGCAGGGCCCGGTCCCAGTCCCGGACCGAGTCTGAGCTCCACTGTCCCCAACCTCGTGGCAGGCCTTGAATCGTCTAGTGGCCTCTCCGGACCCGGAGGTCCCGGCGGCCCCGGGGGTCCCACTCCTTTCAACCAAAGCCAGCTGCACCAACTGAGAGCTCAGATCATGGCCTACAAGATGCTGGCCCGGGGTCAGCCCCTGCCGGACCACCTCCAGATGGCCGTGCAAGGGAAGAGGCCCATGCCCGGGATGCAGCAGCCCATGCAGAGCTTGGCCCCGGGAGGCGGACCACCAGGACCGATGGGTTCCGGCTACGTTCGAGCGCATGGTGAGTCGGGGCTCCCAATCTGTTTTTAATACAAAAAAATGAATTCAACCCTAAAAACTGTTCCTTCCAGGAATGATGGGCCCAAATATGCCCCCACCGGGTCCGTCCGGGAACCTAGCTGGGATGCAAGGACAAAACCACAACGGACCAAAGTCTTGGCCTGAAGGTTCGGCTGTTTAAATTCATAAAACTAACGTGTTACCAAAAAGGTGAACACAGTCTGTGCCAGCGTGTCTGTGATCTTTTTTTATTTTTGTATATTTTATTTTATTTTATTTCATTTATTATTATTAATATTATTATTTTTAAACATTATTATAGTTATTTTTTTATTTTTATTACTATTATTATTATTATTATTATTATTTAAATATTTTTCCTCTCCCTGAGGGGGAAGATTCGACAGGGCAGTTGCTGGATGTTCCATCTCCATCGTTGAGGTCCCTGCATGTGGGGTGGGTGGTTCCCGTGGCCCCGTGCTGGGCGGTCCTGCGGCGGCCGACTTGGGCGGGGTGGCCCGGGGCAAGCTCCGCCGTGCTCTCCGGAGGCAGCGGTTGGGGGGTTTGGGCTCGTGGGGGCCCGGTTGCTGGTGGGGCGGGGGCGGTCTTCCCGTCCGGTTGTGGGGAGTCTCTGGGCCGCCTTTCTGTGCGCGTGGGGTGTGGTCCCTCGCTGGCTGTCCCCTGCTTCTCCTGTGCCTTGTCCTCTGCCAGCCTGCTTGTCTCTGGAGTAGACTTAATAAATGTGAGGTCTGTGATTTGGTCCAAGTTTCAAGTCTTGATTGCATCACTTTGTCCCAGGTCCCATGGTGAACGCGGCAGCTCCGTCCAACGCCCCCCAAAAACTGATCCCTCCTCAACCTACGGGCCGACCCTCCCCCGCTCCACCCTCCGTCCCCCCCGCCGCCTCTCCCGTCATGCCTCCGCAGACCCAGTCCCCCGGCCAGCCGGCGCAGCCCCCGACCATGATGCCTTACCACGGCAAGCAGAGCCGCATCACCCCCATTCAGAAACCCTGCGGTCTGGACCCGGTGGAAATCCTGCAGGAGAGGGAGTACAGGTATCGGCATCTTCCGGTCTCACTCGGAATCCTCCGGGAAGAACTGTGACGTGTGATCACCCCGCTGCAGGTTACAGGCGCGCATCACTCATCGCATCGTGGAGCTGGAGAACCTGCCGGGCTCCCTGGCAGGAGACTTACGCACCAAAGCCACCATCGAACTCAAAGCTCTGCGGCTCCTCAACTTCCAGAGACAAGTAAACACCGACACTTTTTAACGCTGCTCCTTTGTGTTTGTGACGCTCTGTGTGCGCCCGCCAAGCTGCGACAGGAAGTGGTGGTCTGCATGCGTCGCGACACGGCCCTGGAAACGGCCCTGGACGCCAAGGCCTACAAACGCAGCAAACGACAGAGCCTGCGAGAGGCGCGCATCACAGAGAAACTGGAGAAGCAGCAGAAGATCGAGCAGGAGCGCAAACGCAGACAGAAACATCAGGTTTGATTTTCTTGGCACTCCCTCTTTATATCCAAACTTTCATCAAGGAAGATATTTTTATTGGAATTTTACAACTTTATTTATATGACTATTTTGTCCTGTAAGTACAACTTTTTACTTATTTTTTATTGACTTAATATAAAAGTACTTTAATAAAATTACAACTTTTTACTTACTTTTTTTGTTGACTAAATATACAATTATTTTCATAAAATTACAACTTTTTACTTACTTTTTTATTGACTAAGTATACAATTGTTTTTTTAAAATAAAATTACAACTTTTTATTTACTTTTATATTGACTAAATAAAAAATTATTTTCATAAAACCACAACTTTTTCCTTACTTTTTTTTATTGACTAAGTATACAATTATTTTCATAAAATTTCAACTTTTTACTTTTTTATTGACTAAATATACATAATTTTTTTTAAATAAATTTACGTTTTATTTATTTTTATTGAGAAAATATAACATTTTCATAAAATGACAACTTTTTACTTACTTTTTTACTAACTAAATACAAAATAATTTTCATAAAATTACAACTTTTTACTTTCTTTCTAATTGACTAAATATGCAATTATTTTCATAAAATCACAACTTTTTACTTACTTTTTATTGACTAAATATAAAATAATTTTCATAAAATTACAACTTTTTACTTTCTTTTTAATTGACTAAATATACAATTATTTTCATAAAATCACAACTATTTACTTACTTTTATTGACTAAATATAAAATTATTTTCATAGAATTACAACTATTTACTTACTTTTATTGACTAAATATACAATTATTTTCATAAAACTACAACTTTTTATTGAGTAAATATAAAATTATTTTCATAAAATTACAACTTTTTACTTACTTTTTTATTGAGTAAATATAAAATTATTTTCATAAAATTACAATTTTTTAATTGACTAAATATACAATTATTTTCATAAAATTACAACTATTTAC
>NC_084748.1:46777424-46784924 GCF_033978785.1 Entelurus aequoreus | reverse complement strand
TGTGCAGCAGGAGGAGGAGGAGGAACATCAGCCTTCGGCAGCACCAGCAGATGACAAGAAGAAGATTTCCGACCCCGACTGCGAGGACGTGTCCGAAGTGGACGTGCGACACATCATCGAGTAAGCGCGCTAACTACCTGGCTATCGCTTCCCCTGACTTGGAGATGGAGGCTCTCACGTGTACTTCCTGTGCAGGCACGCCAAACAGGACGTGGATGACGAGTACAGCGGCGCCGCGTTTGCCCGAGGACTTCAGTCGTACTACGCGGTGGCACACGCCGTGACGGAGAAGGTGGAAAGACAGTCCACTTTCTTGATAAACGGACAACTCAAACAGTACCAGGTAAACTAGCCGAGGAAGTCTGGCGCTGAAGGTCAAAGAGAAATGTGATAAGCGCAAAAATTATGACTAAGTGGTGAAACTGTATTTACATTTTATTGACTGTTTATTTAAGAAACATATATATTGTCATTATTTATTATTAATTTAGTTAGAATTTATTTATTTTAGCGCTGCGTAATTGTATGAAAATTTATTTTTAATCAGTTTTTATAGGTCCCTTTTTTTGCAGTAATATTTAATTTTGTAATCAGCCTGACCTAAGCCTTGATAATAATCTTTGTGATTAAAGCATGATTTTATATAATTTATCCTGTTAAACTGTGATCAGGTTAGATATAATTATTGAATATGATTAAAATCAAGAGTAAGATGAAAGGGTTAAGATCCCCTTAGCTGCAGTTGCATTCTTCCTGGGATCCAACAAAAGTATGCATACCAAAATAAAAACACCTTATTCAGCTACAAAAAATCATTACATTTCAAAATAAAACAACACATGAATCATCATATTATTCCAGCACACAAACAGTCTGTTTTAAATGACATATACATAAACATATATACCTACATACAATTACTGTACAGTACCTCAACTTATGAGCTAAATTGGTTCTGCGCCGTAGCTCTTAACTTAAAACGCTTGTATCTCAAATTAACATCGCCAATTAATTGAAATCAATTTAACTGATGCACAACTTTAACATGTAACATGCCCTTTAAAAAGATAAACATACTTAAAGCAATTTAAAAAAAACATTTTATTCAATTAAAAAAAATGATTTGCAAATATGAAAACTATTTTTTTCAGTTCAAAAAATGATTCGCAAGTTAAAAAAAATGTTTTAATTAAAAATAATGATTCGCAAGTAAAACTTTTTTTTAAATGTAATTTTAAAAAATAATTTGCAAGTTAAAAACAAATTTTGCAAGTAAAAAAAACAATTTGCCATTAAAAAAACAATTGTATTTAATTATCAATTGATTTGCAAGTATAAAAAGTATTTCCTTCAGTTAAAAAAATGATTCACAAGTAAAACAATGTTTTTATTTCATTAAAAATTCCATCAATCGATCCATTTTCTACCGCTTATTCCCTTCGGGGTCGCGGGGGGCGCTGGAGCCTATCTCAGCTACAATCGGGCGGAAGGCGGGGAAAATTATTCACAAGTAAAAAAAATTATTTTTTATTTAATAAAAAAAATAAAAATTTGCAAGTAAAAAACAATTTTGCAAGTAAAAAAACAATTTCCCATTAGAAAACTATTTTATTTCATTATTAAACGATTTGCAAGACAAAACAACTATTTATTTCAGTTAAAAAAATTATTCGTAAGTAAAATATATATTTTTTTAATTAAAAAAATTATTCGCAAGTAAAAACACATTTTATATTTAATTAAAAATAATGATTCGCAATTAAAACATTTTTTATTTATTAAATAAAAAAGTAAAAACAAATATTGCAAGTAAAGAAACAATTTGCCATTAAAAAACTATATTATTTAATTATTAAATGATTTGCAAGTATTAAAACCATTTTCTCCAGTTAAAAAAATTATTCGCAAATAAAAAAAAAGTTTTTATTACAAAATAATGATTTGCAAGTAAAACATTTTTTAAAATAATTTATTTAATAAAAATAATAATAATTGCAAGTTAAAAATCAATTTGCCGTTAAAAAATTATTTTATTTAATTATTAAATGATTTGCAAGTATAACAACTATTTCCTTCAGTTCAGAAAATGATTTGCAAGTAAAAAAAAAAAATGTTCTATTTAATTTAAAAAACTATTCGCAAGTAAAAACAAAATCTGCAAGTAAAAAAAAGATTTGCAAGTATAAAAACTATTTTGTTCAATTAAATAAAAAATTGCAAGTAAAAACCATTTTTCTCCAAGTGCAAGAATGATGTCACCTCTATGGTTGTAGTTGTGGTGTGTTCAAGTGCGTGCGTGTGCGTCAGGTCAAAGGTCTGGAGTGGTTGGTGTCGCTCTACAACAACAACCTCAACGGCATCCTGGCAGATGAAATGGGTCTGGGCAAAACCATCCAGACCATCGCGCTCATCACGCACCTCATGGAGCACAAGCGCCTCAACGGACCCTACCTCATCATCGTGCCCCTCTCGTGAGCCCCATCTCCTTCCTGGTCTATACCCGGCCCTCTGACTTCCTGTCTTCTCACCCACAGGACTCTCTCCAACTGGGTCTACGAGTTTGACAAGTGGGCGCCCACGGTGGTCAAAGTGTCCTACAAGGTGACTTTTCACCATGCTGCCACCCTAATCACACGTAAAATATTTCCACTAACTTCTTTGGTTGATAACAAACTCAAAATGTCTAATACCAGGGATGTGCCAATCCATCAGCATCCATCAATATTGGCTGATTGTATTTTATTGCTGATGTTGGCGTAGTCTTCAAAGACCTTTTCTTAGCAAGCTTCATCAGTTTTTGCCCTCAGACTTGACCAGTTTGAGGACATGGTGCAGGATCTAGAGCAAGGGTGTCCAAACTTTTACCACTGAGGGCTGCGGGCGCCATTTTGATATTTTTCATTTTCAAAACCAAAACAATATTTCGATTTTTTTTTTTAAATTTAGGGCTCTCTTCACCTCATAAAAGTGTTAAAAATAAGTCATATATTTTTTTATTCAAGGCCTAAATCTCCAGATCAACTTCAGGTAGACTTCAGCCGTAAGACTCTTGAACGCATCATAATTCAATTATCCCCTCAACTCCCCCCAAAATGGATTAACTCGCTGGAATAAAAAAGACAATATAACACATATACATCCATAAACGTGGACGCATGTGGAAAAGTGCAATATATTTATCTGTACAGTAATCTATTTATTTATTTATTATATAAATATATTTATATATTATTTATATACGTATATTTATTTATTTATATATGCACCTTATTGCTTTTTTTATCCTGCACTACCATGAGCTTATGTAACGACATTTCGTTCTTATCTGTGCTGTAAAGTTCAAATTTGAATGACAATAAAAAGGAAGTCTAAGTCTAAGTCTAAAGTCTAAGTTCTATCTGTTGATATAAAGTTATTATTATTAGTTGTTTTCTGTTTTAAAGGCCTACTGAAAGCCACTACTAGCGACCACGCAGTCTGATAGTTTATACATCAATGATGAAATCTTAACATTGCAACACATGCCAATACGGCCGGGTTAACTTATAAAGTGACATTTAAAATTTCCCGTGAAATATCCGGCTGAAACGTCGCGGTATGATGACGTATGCGCGTGACGTAGTCAGTTAAACGGAAGTTATGGTACCCTGTAGAATCCTATACAAAAAGCTCTGTTTTCATTTCATAATTCCACAGTATTCTGGACATCTTTTGCAATTTGTTTAATGAACAATGAAGGCTGCAAAGAAGACAGTTGTAGGTGGGATCGGTGTATTAGCAGCGGACTACAGCAACACAACCAGGAGGACTTTGTTGGAGCGCTAGCCGCCGACCTCACCTTGACTTCCTACGTCTCCGGGCCGCCAAACGCATCGGGTAAAGTCCTTCGTCCTTCCGCCGATCGCTGGTACGCAGGTGAGCACGGGTGTTGATGAGCAGATGAAGGCTGGCTGGCGTAGGTGGAGAGCTAATGTTTTTAGCATAGCTCTGTGCGGTCCGGTTGCTAAGTAGGCTTCAATGGCGTCGTTAGCACAGCATTGTTAACCTTCGCCAGCCTGGAAAGCATTAACCGTGTATTTACATGTCCACGGTTTAATAGTATTGTTGATTTTCTATCTATCCTTCCAGTCAGGGGTTTATTTTTTTTCTTTCTATATGCAGTTAAAGCACGATGCTATCACGTTAGCTCGTAGCTAAAGCGTTTCGCCGATGTATTGTCGTGGGGATAAAAGGCACTGAATGTCCATTTCGCATTCTCGACTCTCATTTTCAAGAGGATATAGTATCCCAGGTGGTTTAAAATACAAATCCGTGATCCACAATAGAAAAAGGAGAAAGTGTGGAATCCAATGAGCCAGCTTGTACCTAAGTTACGGTCAGAGCGGAAAAAAATATGTATTTCACTGCATTCTAGTCCGTCACTCTAACGTTCCTCATCCACGAATCTTTCATCCTCACTCAAATTAATGGGGTAATGGTCCGAATAGCTCTAGCTGCGTTGAAAACAATAGGAAAATATGAGGGAGTGAACAACTGACAACGTCACGCTACTTCCGGTAGGGGCAAGGTTTTTTTTTTATCAGAGACCAAAAGTTGCGAACTTTATCGACGTTGTTCTCTACTAAATCCTTTCAGCAAAAATATGGCAATATCGCAAAATGATCAAGTATGACACATAGAATGGATCTGCTATTCCCGTTTAAATAAAAAAAATTCATTTCAGTAGGCCTTTAAGCCTTCTTTGTCAAAAACACAATATATGCAACATTTCTTCCCCCCAAAAATGTCAAAGTGGAATATTTGATGTCAAGTAATTGCTTTTAACATTGTTTATTTTTTTAGCAAGAACAGTTAAAAAAAAGGCACTCTAAAATTCTTCGGGACTCAAAACGGCCCCACTCAAAAAGTGTTAGAAATAAAAACATTTTTAAATTTTTATTCAATGCTTGAATCTCAAGATCAACTTCAGATCTATCAGTCCATTTTTTTTTTTTTTCTTGTGTTTTAAGCCTTTTTGGTCAAAACTCAAACAAAAACACAAAATATGCAATATTTCTCCCCCAAAAAATGTCAAAGTGGAATATTTGATGTCAAGTAATTGGGGACCCCAAAAGGGCCCCACTCAAAAAAGTGTTAAAAATAAAAAAAAAATTTTTTTTTTCAACACTTGAATCTTTAGATCAACTTCAGATCTATCTGTTGATATAAAGTTATCTTTTTTTTTCTTTTCTGTTTTAAGACTTTTTTGTCAAAAATTTTTTTCCCCCCCAAAAAAATGTGTAATATTTGATGTCAAGTAATTGGACTTTTGAATGGGTCAATCATTCATAATAACATTGATTATAATTCATTGTTAATTCATGAACAATGACAGTTTAAAAAAATAAAATCCCTCTAAAATTATTGGGGACCCAAAAGGGCCCCACTCAAAAAAGTGTTAAAAATAACTCTTTTTTTTAAATTTTTTATTTAAATTTTTTAAAATTTTTTATTCAACGCTTAAATCTATCCGTCAATTTAAATTTATTATTCTAATTTTTTTTTCCTCTTTTAACCCCTCTTTTATTCCACATATGTTTTTTTTAGTATTTTTAGAACGTAGTGCGGGTCGTTTCAACAATAATTTCACTTTGGACACCCCTGCTTTGAAGTGTTTCTCCTTTAAGCTCACTTAAGTGAGCCATCCAGTACACCAAGTGTGTTGGTATTTTTACCTCCAGGGTTCTCCTGCAGCCAGAAGAGCATTTGTCCCTCAGCTGCGTAGCGGCAAGTTCAACGTCCTCCTCACCACGTACGAGTACATCATCAAAGACAAACAAGTCCTGGCGAAGGTGATCTCATCCTCCTCAAACCTTTGTCCCTGCATGAGGTCTGCAGACTGCAAAACAATAACAGACCGGCAGCTTTTTCCCAGTCGCACGTCTTCCTGCCATCCCAACAGATCCGCTGGAAGTACATGATCGTGGACGAGGGTCACCGCATGAAGAACCACCACTGCAAGCTGACCCAAGTCCTGAACACGCACTACCTGGCGCCCAGGAGGGTCCTGCTGACTGGCACCCCCCTGCAGAACAAGCTGCCCGAGCTGTGGGCGCTGCTCAACTTCCTCCTGCCCACCATCTTTAAGAGCTGCAGCACCTTCGAGCAGTGGTTCAACGCCCCTTTTGCCATGACGGGAGAGAAGGTGGGTCTTTTTTACTGGTTATTGGATTGTTTTTTACTTACTTTGTGTTTTTTATTATTATTCAATCAAAAGCATTTAAAATAATAAAATAAAATAAAGACAAATATTTAAATTATATTTTTTATTTGTTCTGATTTTAAATTTTATTATTTTATATATTAAAAAAAATATTAAAATAATATTTTATAATTATTTTAAATGCTTTTGATTGAATTGAACTACTTTTTATTGTTTTTATGTGCAGCACTCAAAGAATCAGTTTGTCCGTAGTCCTTTATAAATAAAGTGGATTTGAAGGTAATTAGGCAGGCGTTTGTGCCCATTGTTGGGCCCCGAGCGCCCCCTAGAGGGCCGCCAAAAAATATATATCTGTTTTTCAGCTGTGGTCAGGTACTCATTTGTAATACACTTTTCCACCACTAATGGCAGTAATGACAATATCAAACAAAGAGAAGAAGTCTGGAGCTAAAGTCATAGAGAAGTTTCTAAAGCGCAAGAAATATGACTAATGGGGTGTATTTTTGTTGGCACTAAAGTCTATTTAAGAAACATGTATTATCATTACTTATAATTAATTTTGTTATAATTAATTTAATTTAGCACAGCGTAATTGTATGTAAATGTAGTTCTTATGAATCCATTTTTTAGCAGTATATTTGATTAGTTTTTATTTTTGTTATTATTATTAGTATATATATATATGTACATATATATATATATATATATATATATATATATATATATATATATATATATATATATATATATATATATATGTGTGTGTATGTATATATGTATGTATGTATTTATGTATGTATGTATATATATATTATATATATATATATATATATATATATATATATATATATATATATATATATATATATATATATATATATATATATATATATATATACACACTACCGTTCAAAAGTTTGGGGTCACCCAAACAATCTAGTGGAATAGCCTTAATTTCTAATAACAAGAATAGACTGTCGAGTTTCAGATGAAAGTTCTCTTTTTCTGGCCATTTTGAGCGTTTAATTGACCCCACAAATGTGATGCTCCAGAAACTCAATCTGCTCAAAGGAAGGTCAGTTTTGTAGCTTCTGTAACGAGCTAAACTGTTTTCAGATGTGTGAACATGATTGCACAAGGGTTTTCTAATCATCAATTAGCCTTCTGAGCCAATGAGCAAACACATTGTACCATTAGAACACTGGAGTGATAGTTGCTGGAAATGGGCCTCTATACACCTATGTAGATATTGCACCAAAAACCAGACATTTGCAGCTAGAATAGTCATTTACCACATT
>NC_084748.1:46749924-46772424 GCF_033978785.1 Entelurus aequoreus | reverse complement strand
AGAGATGTTTCAAAAAGTAAAATGTATGACTTTTTAAAACGCCGCTGTACGGAGTGGTACATGGACATAGGGAAAAGTACAAGAGCAGTTGCGTCTCCCAGTCATACTTGCCAACCCTCCCGATTTTCCCGGGAGACTCCCGAATTTCAGTTCCCCTCCCGAAAATCTCCCGGGGCAACCATTCTCCCAAATTTCTCCCGATTTCCACCCAGACAACAATATTGGGGGCGTGCCTTAAAGGCACTGCAATTGCGTGCCGGCCCAATCACATAATATCTACACTGTAAAAAAAAAATCCTATTTTTATGATTAATTTACTCTAAATTTCTACTGTAATTTTTCTATTTTTTTTTAAATAGTTTATAAAACTGTAGAATTGAAGACATTATCTGTAAATAAACAATCCGCCTGTTATTTTAAGTAATATGCCAGTAATGACAAACTATGTATATTTCAATTTTTTTTACAGAAAAATACCAAATTAATTATACATTAGCATTTTCTGTTTTCTTCAATTACTTCAAATTCATGTAAAATTACAGTAATTATCTTTCATTAAATATGTAGCTTGTTGTATAAAAGTCTATGTCCATACTAACAATCTAACTGGTATTTTTCTGCAGAACTGTTTGCATCGTCACTTTATTAAAGGTGGTTGATCTTAACAATTCAGAAAAAATCTGTAAAATAATGGTATTTTTCTGTGGAACTGCCAGCATTGTCACTTCATTAAAGGTGTTTGATCGTAATAATTTGGGAAAACTCTGTAGAATAAAGGTATTTTTCTGCAGAACTGTTTGCATCGCCACTTTATTAAAAGTGGTTGATCTTAATAATTTAGTAAAAATCTGTAAAATGATATTTTTCCGCAAAACGTTTCATGAACATTTCTGTAAATATAATGTTTTTGATCATTATTTGGTTTACAGTGTTTTACTTTAATTTTATGGTTTTCGTTTGGCAGCCGTAGCTGCCAGTAGATGACCGTTTTTTTACAGATTTTTTTTTTTACAGTGTACGGCTTTTCACACACACAAGTGAATGCAAAGCATACTTGGTCAACAGCCATACAGGTCACACTGAGGATGGCGTATAAACAACTTTAACACTGTTACAAATATGCGCCACACTGTGAACCCACACCCAACAAGAATGACAAACACATTTCGGGAGAACATCCGCACCGTAACACAACATAAACACAACAGAACAAATACCCAGAATCCCTGCAGCACTAACTCTTCCGGGACGTTACAATATACACCCCCTGCTACCCCCTAACCCCCCCTAAAATGCCGCCCCACCCAACCCCGCCCACCTCAACCTCCTCATGCTCTCTCAGGGAGAGCATGTCCCATATTCCAAGCTGCTGTATTGAGGCATGTTAAAAAAAATAATGCACTTTGTGACTTCAATATTAAATATGGCAGTGCCATGTTGGCATTTTTTCCCCCATAACTTGAGTTGATTTATTTTGGAAAACCTTGTTACATTGTTTAATGCATCCAGCGGGGCGTCACAACAAAATTAGGCATAATAATGTGTTAATTCCACGACTGCATATATCGGTATCGGTTAATATCGGAATCGATAAGTAAGAGTTGGACAATATCGGAATATCGGATATCGGCAAAAAAGCCATTATTGGACATCTCTAATTAATACAACTTATTTTTGCTTGTAATGAGCAAAAAAAAACCTGCCAATGGGAAAAGTCGAAATTGTCTTGGTAAGATTTTTTGAAAAAATACATATTTCAGTTGTAAAAACTTTGAATTCATCTTAAAATTAGTAATTTAAACGTATTATTAGCTATTCTTACTAGTATTGTGAAGTCATGTGTCTTATAACAAACTTTTGATACTCAAAAGTAGTATTTTTTTACCTCCAATCTATTGCCTAAAGACAATCAATCAATCAATCAATGTTTACTTATATAGCCCTAAATCACGAGTGTCTCAAAGGGCTGCACGAGCCACAACGACAAGTTCTTATGTCTCACAGATTAATAACTATTGCTCGTTAGTTGAGTTAGTTCCGGTTTATTACAATTACAATGTAATGCATCACATATTCCCAGTTGTTTCCTTATAGCACATCCGAAAAGGAGCAGGAAGAAGCAGAGCTTATTTAGTCCTACCCCTTTTCATATCATAGCAGTTTCATCCCATTTCTTTGGTCTCTGTTTGAATAAATAAATGACTTGAAATAAGTTTGTTTAGATACTTTGACTAGGATTTAGAAGAGTTTTTCCCAGTGTGGCGCCCTCACAAACGATCATAAAACACACACATTCCTAGCTTTTGCTACAATATTAAACATTTAAAAGAATATAAATATTCAACATTTGCCAGGAGAGGAGAGTAAGGAGCAGACGGAGGTAGGAATGGGAGGGGGCTGTGAAATAAGTCTGCTTTGGCATATTTTTGCAGAAAAGTCCTTTCTCATCACAATTAAAAAGCTGCTGTATGGTACGAAGCCATAATCTCTTCAAATACAGATTGGCTGCCTAAAATGAAGGAATGAATGAAGCGAGTCATATTTGGCGTGATCTAAAAGTTTGTAAATGGAAAGGTTTGCATATAGAGGGGTTTGTAAATCAAGGTACCTTTGGAGATTAGGAGCAGGGAAAAGTAGGTAAGGGGTATGACGAAATAAGGTGTGACCTCAATACTATAACCCTTTTTAAAAGCGGCTACTTGTCATGATTTGTGATTTTTTTAAAATTGCCCTTTCACAATAAAAGTTGACGTTGACTTGTTTGCAGGAATCCTTCTCTGAACATTTAGGTTTCTCTGGTGGGATAGTCCAAGGGTAAGTGCTGACACGCCCACACACAGTGCATGTGTTACCAGTTCTTACCAGGTGTATCCCCCCCTCTACCCCGTCAGCGCTGACCTGTATCGAGCGTCAGGAAAATTTGAGGTGTTGGATCGAATCCTCCCCAAACTGCGAGCGACCAACCATAAAGTGCTGCTCTTCTGTCAGATGACCACACTGATGACCATCATGGAGGACTACTTTGCATACCGCAGCTTCAAGTATCTGCGTCTGGATGGTACAGTTCTCTCTCCTTTCTTGGTTTCAGTTCATGAAATTGGCTCTTTTTGCTCCTGGACTGAATTCACACTTCACTTTTATGGTGATTACAGTGTTTTCCGGACTATAGCGCGCACCGGTATACAAGCCGCACCCACAAATTTTAAGAAAAAATAATATTTTTTCATATATAAGTCGCACCAGACTATAAGCTGCAGACATATACGTTGTGAAATGAGTTATTTACACAGAAATATTCTGTAAATGTTTATTTACATACCTTAATTGTCTGTAACACGGCAGTAAAACGGCTGATCCAACAAAACGTCAGTCATCGTCATGGACCCACTAGTTGCGGAAGCTAGCTCTCCAATCAATAACTCCACGGTGACGTTTTGGTGACTTTACTGAGGAATTGGTGAAACTGAAACAACACAAAAAGAATGCCCATTGTAAGTTAATGATACTAACACAGACAAACGTGTTAGCATTGTAGCTAACGCTAACGACGCTAGCTTCATTACATTACGGTAGCACGTACAAATATGCATGAATACACGCCTACAGACATCGCACATGGGACGGTTTAGTGAGTAAGAATTGTTTTAGTTACAAACCCCGTTTCCATATGGGTTGGGAAATTGTGTCAGATGTAAATATAAACGGAATACAATGATTTGCAAATCGTTTTCAACCCATATTCAGTTGAATATGCTACAAAGACAACATATTTGATGTTCAAACTGATAAACTTTTTTTTTTTTTTGCAAATCATTAACTTTAGAATTTGATGCCAGCAACACGTGACAAAGAAGTTGGGAAAGGTGGCAATAAATACTGAGAATGCTCATCAAACACTTATTTGGAACATCCCACAGGTGTGCAGGCTAATTGGGAACAGGTGGGTGCCATGATTGGGTATAAAAGTAGATTCCATGAAATGCTCAGTCATTCACAAACAAGGATGGGGCGAGGGTCACCACTTTGTCAACAAATGCGTGAGCAAATTGTTGAACAGTTTAAGAAAAACCTTTCTCAACCAGCTATTGCAAGGAATTTAGGGATTTCACCTCCGTAATATCATCAAAGGGTTCAGAGAATCTGGAGAAATCACTGCACGTAAGCAGCTAAGCCCGTGACCTTCCATCCCTCAGGCTGTACTGCATCAACAAGCGACATCAGTGTGTAAAGGATATCACCACATGGGTTAAGGAACACTTCAGAAACCCACTGTCAGTACCTACAGTTGGTCGCTACATCTGTAAGTGCAAGTTAAAACTCTCCTATGCAAGGCGAAAACCGTTTATCAACAACACCCAGAAACGCCGTCGGCTTCGCTGGGCCTGAGCTCATCTAAGATGGACTGATACAAAGTGGAAAAGTGTTCTGTGGTCTGACGAGTCCACATTTCAAATTGTTTTTGGAAACTGTGGACGTCATGTCCTCCGGACCAAAGAGGAAAAGAACCATCCGGATTGTTCTAGGCGCAAAGTGTACAAGGCAGCATGTGTGATGGTATGGGGGTGTATTAGTGCCCAAGACATGGGTAACTTACACATCTGTGAAGGCACCATTAATGCTGAAAGGTACATACAGGTTTTGGAGCAACATATGTTGCCATCCAAGCAACGTTACCATGGACGCCCCTGCTTATTTCAGCAAGACAATGCCGAGCCACATGTTACATCAACTTGGCTTCATAGTAAAAGAGTGCGGGTACTAGACTGGCCTGCCTGTAGTCCAGACCTGTCTCCCATTGAAAATGTGTGGCGCATTATGAAGCCTAAAATACCACAATGGAGACCCCCGGACTGTTGAACAACTTAAGCTGTACATCAAGCAAGAATGGGAAAGAATTCCACCTGAGAAGCTTCAAAAATGTGTCTCCTCAGTTCCCAAACCTTTACTGAGTGTTGTTAAAAGGAAAGGCCATGTAACACAGTAGTGAACATGCCATTTCCCAACTACTTTGGCACGTGTTGCAGCCATGAAATTCTAAGTTAATTATTATTTGCAAAAAAAAACAAAGTTTATGAGTTTGAACATCAAATATGTTGTCTTTGTAGTGCATTCAACTGAATATGGCTTGAAAAGGATTTGCAAATCATTGTATTCCGTTTATATTTACATCTAACACAATTTCCCAACTCATATGGAAACGGGGTTTGTTTATTGTAAAACTGACAAACGTCGCTTGGAGTGATGAATGAAGAATCCGTACAAGTAGAAACGCTATGGACGGCTAGAAGAGGGAATGGCACTTCTACTTCCGGTTGAAAGCAGTGAGAGAACTCGTCCAAAAGATTGGCGCCGTAGCACAAACGATAACACATTTTTAGTGTGTTTGTGTCAAAATGTAAGCGCTAAAAAGTCCTACAAAAGGCCTTTCACCCAAAGTCAGACGGGATAGGCTCCAGCTCACCTTCGACCCTGAACAGAGAACGAGTGTTGGAAAATGAATACATGTGTTGTCGCTCCTCAAAAGGTACCACCAAGGCTGAAGACCGAGGAATGTTACTGAAGACCTTCAACGAGCCGGGGTCCGAGTATTTCATCTTCTTGCTGAGCACTCGGGCAGGAGGCCTCGGCCTCAATCTCCAGTCTGCAGACACTGTGGTCATCTTTGACTCGGACTGGAACCCGCACCAGGTCTTCTTTTGATTGACTTGTTTGGATTTAGAGTAACTTTTCAATGTAGGAAATAATGGAAATATTACGTTTTGGTATCAAAACTTTCAAAGCGTCATAAAACCTATGTTAACTGTGCAAGGTTTTAACTAGTCTAGTGTTGACATTCTTTACTGTGTAAAATAGGTGGGTAGGTAGGTAGGTAGGTCTTTATTGTCATTGCACAAGTACAACAAAACTTTGTTTTCAGCACAAACCCGTTCAAGATTAGACAAACAAACAGTGTACAGGGTTACAGAACAGGAACGCTGATGGGTCGCCACAAGGCTCCCTGTAAAAGATGGGAAAAAGGTCAACGCTGGGGGAGGATGTGTAAAAAATACAATCTAGACTGGGCTCCTAAGGAGAGTGGGGGGAAAAAACTCCATAGCAAAGCACATATCCATATTACAACATAAAACTCAAGACTTGCAACAGAGGGGAGGGAGTGGGGGCTATGGTGGAGGGCTGCAGCTCTTCAGGCGCTGCCCAGCGGTCCATTACCCCTAAGGAAATCAAGCGTCGAGAGCGTTGGATGGGGGGGTGGGTATTTGTGTGTAGCGTATATATTTTTTGGATGCATGCGTGTGTAAGCCTGCAGCGTGTCTCTGTTCCGCGGCCTTGGTGTCATGCAGCCGCTAGTCAGTCCAAAGTCAACAACAACAGGTGTGTGTCCATGAGAGACAAGAAGGGAGTTTGTTGTGTCTTCGCCGCACTGTCCTTCGGGAGAGTCTCCAAGCCAGGGAAACAAAGTTAGAATGTTGCTTTTCACTCTAAATTGTCTATGACTGGTCCTCAAATTCATCCTGCAGGGCAGACAGTCCGATGTTATCCAAATCACAAGAGTGTCCACAGTTCTGCCCGCATCCTCCAATCATTTGTGGCAGCTTTGAGGTACTTTTGAAGACTGCCAGCAACTTCCAATTTGTCGACAAACCAGAGCAACGCTTCCTCCAATCAGCAGATGTCCTGTTGTCATAATTCCGAATAGGTAGATCTCTTCACGTCCTCGACTGACATCACGATATAGTTATTTTCTATATCGCACAGAGACAAACCCGCGATATGTCGAGTATATCGCTGTATCGCCCAGCCTCAGTTCCAATGTTTACATTTGGAGAGCAGTGCAAAAAGAGGCAACAAGAAAGTTTAGACAAGACAAGACAAAGAAGCAAGCAGGAGAGATAAGGGAGAGGGAAGGGCAGCGTCCGCCCTCGATGAGAGCCAGTGAGAAAGGGCTTAACACTGCTAAGGTGTCAACAAAAACAGTTCGACTTAACTTTAAAGGGGAACTGCACTGTCTTATTTGTATTTTGTCAACCGTTTACAATCCTTATGTAAGACAAGAACACGTTTTTCTTTTTTTATGCATTCTAAATCGTAAATAAATGTTAGCATAATGTTAAAAGTCACAAAGGGGGGGCGCCATCACACATGAAGGATATCCGGGTCCCGGCACCAATTGTCGTAAATGATCCGAGTTCTTTTTGTTTGAACAATGAAGGATCGATTACATACTGTATTATACATTATTATTTATATTATGCCGTACATTTTATGCTTTACTATCACTTATTTGTACATTATTAACTGTCATGTCTGTGTTGATCATGTTTTTGTTTGGCCATGTGTTTGGCCATGTGCTGTTTTGTTTTTGGACTCTTTGTGCACTTTTGTTTGTTTTGTCACCATAGCAACCCATTAGTTTTCACCTGTCATGTCACGCACCTGTTTTCACGTTCGGACTCACACACCTGTTGTCTGTATTATCTAAGTCCATTGTTTTCTGTTAGTCTGCCTGGCGACATCACACTTTATGATCACTCTTCTTCATGCCATGTTCACAGTTCCATGCCAAGTAAGTTTTTGTTTCTTGTTCATAGTTTTTTTGCCTTTGTGCAAGTCTTTTATTTTCATAGCCACGTTTTGTACTTCCGCCTTGTGCGCGCTTTTTGTTTATTCCTTTTTGTAGTCATTATGAAATCATGTACCCACCTTCACACCACGTATGGTCCAAATCATTTGCACCACGCGAGAACAAATCACGCCATAGTCCACGCCTTGACAATTAACGACTTAGGGTAAATGTGTTTCCTGCAAAAAACACTTAAAATATGTACAGAATATTTTTCTTTTAAGTAAAAAATTCATTTTTTCCCCCCCAAAAATCCACAAATTTGCAGCAGCACAAATGCCGACGGCGTTAGTTTCACTTTTTAGACTGAGTTACTGAAATAGATTTAAATTTCTTGTTAAGATTGCTTCGCTTTTTGGAAAAAGTAGCTCAAAAAGGCACAACAAATTTATGTTCACTTTGCTGCAAGTTTTATAAAGACATGTATAAAAAATATTATATAATTATATATATATATATATATATATATATATATATATATATATATATATATATATATATATATATATATATATATATATATATATATATATATATATATATATATATATATATCCAAAAAACATATATGAGGCCGGTTTGTAAGAAAGTTGGCTGTAAAAGTGAGTGTTGTCGCATTCACACATGTAGGACATCCGGGTCACGGCACCAATTGTCGTAAATTACCAGAGTTCTTTTTGCTTGAAAACTCAAGGATCAATTGCATACTGTATTATTATACATTATTACTATAATACGCTTTACTGTCACTTATTTGTAAATTATTAACGACTGAGGGTAAATGTGTTTCCTGCAAAAAACACACAAACAAAAATGCATTTTTTTCCCCAAAAATTCCACAAATTTGCAGCAGCACAAATGCTGACGTGTTAGTTTCACCTTTTAGACTGAGCTACTGAAATAGATTAAAATTTCTTGTTAAGTTTGCTTCGCTTTTTGGAAAAAAGTAGCTCAAAAAGGCACAACAAATTTATGTTCACTTTGCTGCAAGTTTTATAAAGACATGTATCAAAAAAAAAAAAAATATATATATATATATATATATATATATATATATATATATATATATATATATATATATATATATATATATATATATATATATATATATATATATATATCTCCAAAAAACATATATGAGTTAAGAAAGTTGGCTGTAAAATCGAGTGTTGTCGCAGTCACACATGTAGGACATCCGGGTCACGGCACCAATTATCGTAAATTACCCGAGTTCTTTTTGTTTGAAAACTCAAGGATCAATTGCATACTGTATTATTATACATTATTCTTATATTACACTTTACTGTCACTTATTTGTAAATGATTAACGACTGAGGGTAAATGTGTTTCCTGCTAAAAAAAACACTTTTCTTTTAAGTAAAAGATATCATTTGATTTCCCAAAAAAAATCCACAAATTTGCAGCAATGTGAATGCTGACGGTGTTAGTTTCACTTTTTAGATGACATAAAAAAGACATATGAGACCGTTTTGTAAGAAAGTCGACTGTAAAAGCGATTGCTGCCGCAGTCACACAGGGGGCACCATCGTACATGCAGGACATCCGGGTCTCGGCACCAATTATCGTAAATGATCCGAGTTATTTTGGCTTCAACACTCAAGGATCAATTGCATACTGTATTATTATACAATATTATTATTTATATTATGCCGTACATTTTATGCTTCACTATCACTTATTTGTAAATGTATTTCCCGCAAAAAACACTTAAAAAATATCTACAGAATATTTGTCTTTTAAATAAAAAAATTCATTTTTTCCCCAAAAATTCCACAAATTTGCAGCAGCACAAATGCTGACGTGTTAGTTTCACTTTTTAGACTGAGCTACTGAAATAGATTAAAATTTCTTGTTAAGTTTGCTTCGCTTTTTGGAAAAAAGTAGCTCAAAAAGGCACAACAAATTTATGTTCACTTTGCTGCAAGTTTTATAAAGACATGTATCAAAAATATTAATTATATATATATATATATATATATATATATATATATATATATATATATATATATATATATATATATATATATATATATATATATATATATATATATATATATATATATATATATATATATCTCAAAAAAAAAAAAAGAGTTAAGAAAGTTGGCTGTAAAAGCGAGTGTTGTCGCAGTCACACATGTAGGACATCCGGGTCACGGCACCAATTGTCGTAAATTACCCGAGTTCTTTTTGTTTGAAAACTCAAGGATCAATTGCATACTGCATTATTATACATTATTCTTATATTACACTTTACTGTCACTTATTTGTAAATGATTAACGACTGAGGGTAAATGTGCTTCCTGCTAAAAAAAACACTTTTCTTTTAAGTAAAAGATATCATTTGATTTCCCCAAAAAATCCACAAATTTGCAGCAATGTGAATGCTGACGGTGTTAGTTTCACTTTTTAGATTACATAAAAAAGACATATGAGACCGTTTTGTAAGAAAGTCGACTGTAAAAGCGATTGCTGCCGCAGTCACACGGGGCACCATCGTACATGCAGGACATCCGGGTCCCGGCACCAATTATCGTAAATGATCCGAGTTCTTTTGGCTTCAACACTCAAGGATCAATTGCATACTGTATTATTATACAATATTATTATTTATATTATGCCGTACATTTTATGCTTCACTATCACTTATTTGTAAATGTATTTCCCGCAAAAAACACTTAAAAAATATCTACAGAATATTTGTCTTTTAAATAAAAAAATTCATTTTTTCCCCAAAAATTCTACAAATTTGCAGCAACACAAATGCTGACGGTGTTAGTTTCACTTTTTAGACTGAGCTACTGAAATAGATTAAAATGTATTGTTAAGTTTGCGTCGCTTTTTGGAAAAAGTAGCTCAAAAAGGCACAACAATTTATATTTATATATATACATATATATATGTGTGTGTATATATATATATATATATATATATATATATATATATATATATATATATATATATATATATATATATATATATATATATATACACACAAAAAACTTATATGAGACCAGTTTGTAAGAAAGTTGGCTATAAAAGCGAGTGCTGCCGCAGTCACACATGTAGGACATCCGGGTCCCGGCACCAATTATCGTAAATGATCCGAGTTCTTTTGGCTTCAACACTCAAGGATCAATTGCATACTGTATTATTATACAATATTATTATTTATACTATGCCGTACATTTTATGCTTCACTATCACTTATTTGTAAATGTATTTCCCGCAAAAAACACTTAAAAAATATCTACAGAATATTTTTCTTTTAAATAAAAAAATTCATTTTTTCCCCAAAAATTCCACAAATTTGCAGCAACACAAATGCTGACGGTGTTAGTTTCGCTTTTTAGACTGAGCTACTGAAATAGATTAAAATGTATTGTTATGTTTGCTTTGCTTTTTGGAAAAAGTAGCTCAAACAGGCACAACAAATTTATGTTCACTTTGCTGCAAGTTTTATAAAGACATGTATCAAAAATATTAATTATATATATATATATATATATATATATATATATATATATATATATATATATATATATATATATATATATATATATATATATATATATATATATATATATATATACATATATATATATACATATATATATATATATATACATATATATATATACATATATATATATATATATATATATATATATATATATATATATATATATATATATATATATATATATATACATATATATATATATATATATATATATATATATATATATATATATATATATATATATATATATATATATATATACATATATATATATATACATATATATATATATACATATATATATATATATATATATATATATATATATATATATATATATATATATATATATATATATATATATCTCCAAAAAACATATATGAGTTAAGAAAGTTGGCTGTAAAAGCAAGTGTTGTCGCAGTCACACATGTAGGACATCCGGGTCACGGCACCAATTGTCGTAAATTACCCGAGTTCTTTTTGTTTGAAAACTCAAGGATCAATTGCATACTGTATTATTATACATTATTCTTATATTACGCTTTACTGTCACTTATTTGTAAATGATTAACGACTGAGGGTAAATGTGCTTCCTGCAACAAAAAAAAAGCACTTAAAAATATGTAAAGAATACTTTTCTTTTAAGTAAAACATATCATTTGATTTCCAAAAAAATCCACAAATTTGCAGCAATGTGAATGCTGACGGTGTTAGTTTCACTTTATAGATTACATAAAAAAGACACATGAGACCGTTTTGTAAAAAAGTCGACTGTAAAAGCGAGTGCTGCCGCAGTCACACATGTAGGACATCCGGGTCCCGGCACCAATTGTCGTAAATTATCCCAGTTTTTTTTGCTTCAACACTCAAGGATCAATTTCATACTGTATTATTATACAATATTATTATTTATATTATGCCGTACATTTTATGCTTCACTATCACTTATTTGTTAATGTGTTTCCCGCAAAAAACACTTCAAAATTTATTTTTCTTTCAAGTAAAAAATGTCATTTGATTTCCATAAAAATCTATAAATTTGCAGCAATGTGAATGCTGACTGTGTTAGTTTCACTTTTTAGATTGAATTACTGAAATAAATTAAACACATAAAATATATTGTAATTTATAGAAATTAATCTAGATATTCTTCTTGTCATAACATTTCTTGTTCAGGCTGCTTCTCGTTTTGGGAGAAAGTAGCTCAAAAGGCACAAAAAGTCCCCCAAGTTGTTTGTACTTATTAGCGTAAACAAAGCAACAAATGGCGATATGAACATATTTAAAGTACTCCATGTTTGTCTCCAGGACCTGCAGGCCCAGGACAGAGCTCACCGCATAGGCCAACAGAACGAGGTGCGGGTGTTGCGCCTGTGCACCATCAACAGTGTGGAGGAGAAGATACTGGCCGCCGCCAAGTACAAACTCAACGTGGACCAAAAAGTCATCCAGGCCGGTATGTTCGACCAAAAGTCTTCCAGCCACGAGCGCAGGGCCTTCCTGCAGGCCATCCTGGAGCACGAGGAGCAGGACGAGGTCTGGGGTCAGGAAGTGTGTCTACGTATAAACGTGTGTGTGAGCGACACAAACACACTCGCCACGTTCCAGAGGCCTGGCTTTCTGATTCTATGCTTCGCCACTTCAGGAGGAGGATGAGGTCCCGGACGACGAGACGGTCAACCAGATGATCGCCAGGAGCGAGGAAGAGTTTGATCAGTTTATGGTGAGTGTGGATCCACTCATGATTAATGACTCATCATTGTTACATTGCAGATAGCCATCAAGTTGCACACGCCAACTGACACAAAGTAACTCTTACCTCATAGCTAGGGGAGGCTTTAAATAACTAAACATTGTGTACACAATACAATAAATAATATTTAAATATAATAAGAATGATAATAATCTAAAAAATTTAATTTAAAAATAGGTAATTTACATACATACACACTTAAATATTTTTTAAATAATTTTTTATATTATTATTATTTGTATTTTATTTATTATTATATACATACACAGTGTAGTATATATATATATATATATGTGTACATATACCGTAATTTCCGGACTATAAGCCGCACCTGACTATAAGCCACACCAGGTAAATTTAGGGGAAAATACAGATTGCTCCATATATAAGCCGCACCCGACTATAAGCCGCAGGGTTTTGATGTGTAATTACCGTAGTATATAGGGGTTCCTGCTACCACGGAGGGGATTGTCGGGACAGAGATGACTGTTTGGGAACGCAAAGCGTCCCATTTATTAACAATAAATCTTTCAATCATTCAATCAAACTTTCACATCTTTGACATGGCGAACAGCATTCGTGCAGAGTACAAATAATACAACGGTGCAAAGTAATACAAAGTGCTCGCCTGTACGTTATCAAAATAACCAGCCTACCGGTATATGAAAAGTCAGTCTTTAATCATTGTGTCATCGTCTTCCTCCTGCGTACTAAAACCACCGAAATCCTCCTCGTCGGTGTCGGAGAAGAACAGGCCGTAAATAAGCCGCACCCTTGTATAAGCCGCAGGGACCAGAACGAGGGGAAAAAGTAGCGGCTTATAGTTCGGAAATTACGGTATGTATCTATGTATATATATATGTGTGTGTATGTACCGTATTTTTCGGAGTATAAGTCGCTCCGGAGTATAAGTCGCTCCGGAGTATAAGTCGCACCGGCCGAAAATGCATAATAAAGAAGGGAAAAAACATATAAGTCGCACTGGAGTATAAGTCGCATTTTTGGGGGAAATGTATTTGATAAAAGCCAACACCAAGAATAGACATTTGAAAGGCAATTTAAAATAAATAAAGAATAGTGAACAACAGGCTGAATAAGTGTACGTTATATGAGGCATAAATAACCAACTGAGAAGGTGCCTGGTATGTTAACGTAACATATTATGGTAAGAGTCATTCAAATAACTATAACATATAGAACATGCTATACGTTTACCAAACACTCTGTCACTCCTAATCGCTAAATCCCATGAAATCTTATACGTCTAGTCTCTTACGTGAATGACATCAATAATATTATTTGATATTTTACGCTAATGTGTTAATAATTTCACACATAAGTCGCTCCTGAGTATAAGTCGCACCCCCGGCCAAACTATTAAAAAAACTGCGACTTATAGTCCTAAAAATACGGTATATACATATGTATATATACATATATACCTACATAGGTGTATATATATACATGTATGTATGTCTATAAAGTATATATACATATGTATGTATATACATGTGTGTGTATATTCATGTGTATATATATATGTATGTATGTATGTGGTATGTGTAAATATATGCATATATACACTACCGTTCAAAAGTTTGGGGTCACATTGAAATGTCCTTATTTTTGAAGGAAAAGCACTGTACTTTTCAATGAAGATAACTTTAAACTAGTCTTAACTTGAAAGAAATACACTCTATACATTGCTAATGTGGTAAATGACTATTCTAGCTGCAAATGTCTGCTTTTTGGTGCAATATCTACATAGGTGTATAGAGGCCCATTTCCAGCAACTATCACTCCAGTGTTCTAATGGTACAATGTGTTTGCTCATTGGCTCAGAAGGCTAATTGATGATTAGAAAACCCTTGTGCAATCATGTTCACACATCTGAAAACAGTTTAGGTCGTTACAGAAGCTACAAAACTGACCTTCCTTTGAGCAGATTGAGTTTCTGGAGCATCACATTTTTGGGGTCAATTAAACGCTCAAAATGGCCAGAAAAAGAGAACTTTCATCTGAAACTCGACAGTCTATTCTTGTTCTTAGAACTGAAGGCTATTCCACTAAATTGTTTGGGTGACCCCAAACTTTTGAACGGTTGTGTATGTATAAATGTATGTATGTGTATATGTATATATATACAGTATGTCTACATACAGTATGTGTATGTATAAACGTATGTATGTGTATATATGTATGTATGTATCTATATGTATGTACAGTATGTGTACATATGTATGTATATACTGTATGTGCAAAAACGTATATTTGTATGTATGTACGTATGTATATGTATACATACGTAAATACGTATGTATGTATATATGTGTACAAACGTAAATATGTATGTATGTGTACATGTGTACATACGTATATATATATATATATATATATATATGTGTACCTATATATACGTATGTATATACGTGTACCTATATGCGTATGTATATATGTGTACCTATATATATGTATGTATGTATATATGTGTACCTATATATATGTATGTATGTATATATGTGTACCTATAAATACGTACCTTTATATGTGTACCTATATATATGTATGTATATACGTGTATCTATATACGTGTACCTATATATGTATGTATATACGTGTACCTATATTTATGTATGTATGTACTGTATGTGTATACGTGTACCAATATATAAGTATGTATGTATATATGTGTATATATGTATGTATGTATATATGTGTACCTATATATACATATGTATATTTGATACAGTAAAAGCAGGTCAGATAGATAAGAAGGCGCAAGGCTGTTAAGACATTTGAAAACTAATAATATAACTTTAAAATTAAATCAATCAATCAATCAATGTTTATTTATATAGCCCTAAATCACAAGTGTCTCAAAGGGCTGTACAAGCCACGACGACATCCTCGGTACAGAGCCCACATACGGGCAAGGAAAACTCACCCCAGTGGGACGTCAATGTGAATGACTATGAGAAACCTTGGAGAGGACCGCATATGTGGGTAACCCCCCCACACTGCAGCGACTTTAAAACTGGTGTAATGTGCTCCCGCCCCCAGCTCCTCGTCGTTTTGTAATAATTGTGGCGTCCTGATATTCTTTTTGGTCTAGACCAGAGAGCAGGACATTCTAATAGTCGAAACGACAGGAAATAAAAGCATGACCAACACCTCGGTGTTGCCCTGAGAGGGAAATGGGCGGAGTCTGGCTATGTTGTAAAAAATGTGTATATGTGAGATAAAAGTCAGCTCAAAGTCCAAAATCACACCCAGAATTGTCTATAGATTATACAAACTGATGCTGCAGCATGTAAAGATCCAAAGGAATGGGACCTAAAACTGAGCCCTGGGGAACCCCACACCTTATTTGAGGGTGACTGATTGACTTGGTTGCCTCACAGCGTATGGACTTGGACAGGCGGCGCGAGGAGGCCCGCAACCCGCGCCGCAAACCTCGCCTGATGGAGGAGGACGAGCTGCCCACCTGGATCATGAAGGACGACGCCGAGGTGGAGCGCCTCACCTGCGAGGAGGAGGAGGAGAAGATGTTCGGACGGGGCTCTCGCCAGCGGAAGGAGGTGGACTACAGCGACTCCCTGACGGAGAAGCAGTGGCTGAAGGTAACCGGAGCGAAAGGGGGCGGGGAAATAAGAGGTGGACGCCCGTGAGTGTCTGGCTTTTCACCCCCGAGCAGGCGATCGAGGAGGGCACGCTGGACGAGGTGGAGGAAGACGTGCGCCACAAGAAGACCACGCGCAAGAGGAAGCGGGACCGAGACCCGGACCTCCCGGTGCCCTCGTGCTCCTCGGGCGGCCGAGGACGAGGAGACAAGGACGAGGACGCCAAGAGGCAACGGAAAAGGGGGCGGCCGCCTGTGGAGAAGATCTCCCCCAACCCTCCCGTCCTGACCAAGAAGATGAAGAAGATCATCGACGCTGTCATCAGATACAAAGACGGGTAGGAGACTGAAACGCTTATATTATTAGTATTATATATTATATATAATAGTTCTACTTTTTATTTACATTTGTGTCGAGGGGTGGAATCAAGAGTAAATAAAATAAATGCAAAATAAATAACATGAAATAATAAATACAACTATTATTAGTAAAATCACTGTTAAATTAGGAATGTTTAAAAATATATATATAAGCACATCTTATAACATATAAATAGCATGACAATTTGAAGCAAAATGCTATGCACCTTTGTCCAGATCTGCACCAACACCTGTTTTTTTGTAATCCACAAAAATGTAAATATTGTACTAATATAGAAATACAATTAATAGTTCAAATAGTAATACTACTACTACTATGATACTTGTATTATATATCATTTTATTTTTTGTAGGGGGGGTGGAATCAAGAGTAAGTAAAATAAATACAAAATAAATTACATGAAATAATAAATACAATATTATTAGTAAAATCCCTCTTGAATGTTTTTAAAAAAAATATGTATAAACACACATCCAATAGCATCATTAAAATGTAAAGAAAAATGCTATGCACCTTTGTCCAGATGTGCACCAACGGTGTGTTTTTCTAATTCACCAAAAAATTAATATTGTAATATATAAATACAATTAATATTTCAAATAGCAATACCACTACTATATTATTAGTATTATGTATAATATATAATCATTTTTATTTAAATGTGTATAGTGGGGTGGAATCAAGAGTAAATAAAATAAATACAAAATAAATTACATGAAATAATAAATACAACTATTGTTAGTAAAATCACTCTTGAATGTTTAAAAAAAATATGTATAAACACACATCCAATAGCATCATTAAAATGTAAAGAAAAATGCTATGCACCTTTGTCCGGATCTGCACCAACAGTTTTTTTTCTAATTCACAAAAAAAATAATATTGTAATATATAAATACAATTAATATTTCAAATAGTAATACCACTACTATATTATTAGTATTATATATAATATATAATCATTTTTATTTAAATGTGTATAGTGGGGTGGAATCAAGAGTAAATAAAATAAATACAAAATGAATTACATGAAATAATAAATACAACTATTGTTAGTAAAATCACTCTTGAATGTTTTTAAAAAAATATGTATAAACACACATCCAATAGCATCATTAAAATGTAAAGAAAAATGCTATGCACAGTTGTCCAGATCTGCACCAACGGTGTGTTTTTCTAATTCACCAAAAAATTTATATTGTAATATAAAAATACAATTAATATTTCAAATAGTAATACCACTACTATATTATTAGTATTATATATAATATATAATAATTTTTATTTAAATGTGTATAGTGGGGTGGAATCAAGAGTAAATAAAATAAATTACATGAAATAATAAATACAACTATTGTTAGTAAAATCACTCTTGAATGTTTAAAAAAAATATGTATAAACACACATCCAATAGCATCATTAAAATGTAAAGAAAATTGCTATGCACCTTTGTCCAGATCTGCACCAACGGTGTGTTTTTCTAATTCACCAAAAAATTAATATTGTAATATATAAATACAATTAATATTTCAAATAGCAATACCACTACTATATTATTAGTATTATGTATAATATATAATCATGTTTATTTAAATGTGTATAGTGGGGTGGAATCAAGAGTAAATAAAATAAATACAAAATAAATTACATGAAATAATAAATACAACTATTGTTAGTAAAATCACTCTTGAATGTTTAAAAAAAATATGTATAAACACACATCCAATAGCATCATTAAAATGTAAAGAAAAATGCTATGCACCTTTGTCCGGATCTGCACCAACAGTTTTTTTTCTAATTCACAAAAAAAATAATATTGTAATATATAAATACAATTAATATTTCAAATAGTAATACCACTACTATATTATTAGTATTATATATAATATATAATCATTTTTATTTAAATGTGTATAGTGGGGTGGAATCAAGAGTAAATAAAATAAATACAAAATGAATTACATGAAATAATAAATACAACTATTGTTAGTAAAATCACTCTTGAATGTTTTTAAAAAAAATATGTATAAACACACATCCAATAGCATCATTAAAATGTAAAGAAAAATGCTATGCACAGTTGTCCAGATCTGCACCAACGGTGTGTTTTTCTAATTCACCAAAAAATTTATATTGTAATATAAAAATACAATTAATATTTCAAATAGTAATACCACTACTATATTATTAGTATTATATATAATATATAATAATTTTTATTTAAATGTGTATAGTGGGGTGGAATCAAGAGTAAATAAAATAAATTACATGAAATAATAAATACAACTATTGTTAGTAAAATCACTCTTGAATGTTTAAAAAAAATATGTATAAACACACATCCAATAGCATCATTAAAATGTAAAGAAAATTGCTATGCACCTTTGTCCGGATCTGCAGCAACAGTGTTTTTTCTAATTCACAAAAAAAATAATATTGTAATATGTAAATACAATTAATATTTCAAATAGTAATACCACTACTATATTATTAGTACTATATATAATACATAATCATTTAAATGTAAATTTGTGTAGTGGGGTGGAATCAAGAGTAAATAAAATAAATACAAAATAAATTACATGAAATAATAAATACAACTATCCATCCATTCATCCATTTTCTACCGCAACTATTATTAGTAAAATCACTCTTAAATTATGAATGTTAAAAAAATATATATAAACACACATCCAATAGCATCATTAAAATTTAAAGAAAAATGCTATGCACCTTTGTCCAGATCTGCACCAACTGTGTTTTTTCTAACCCACAAAAAAATTAATATTGTAATATATAAATACAGTTAATATTTAAAATAGTAAAACCACTACTATATTATTAGTATTATATATAATATATACCGGTAATCATTTTAATTTTAATTTGTTTATTAATATACAGTAGGCACCGCATTATATTGAAAGCTATTTGTATGACAGTAAATTTAATTGGTTCCGGCCCATTAAGTTGAGTGAATGAATTATAAATCAAATATTTTCAAAGCTAGCACATATAAAACCTTCTAAACACAATTTGAACATTATGAGAGCCCTCTAGACATGAAATAGCAACACATGGCCACCTTTACTCTCAAAAAAGCGAGACGAGCTGTTACCTGAGGCTGAGCCAATCAGTGGCCACGATACTAAACAGCAAACTAATTGGTTTGATCTCATCTCCCAACAAATGCTGCACTGTAGCGCTGATATTTTTAGTTTTTTTTTAGCCATTTTTATGCTGGAAAATGCTTAATTTAGGCCAAAAACATGTTGATTACGCTTAAATATTCTTTTAAACAAAACTAAATCCACAATTGAGGGAAGCCGCAAAGTTTGAAGCGTGATGTGTGGAGGGATGACTGCGCCCAGTTCTACATCACTAAATTCATCCTAGGTCTGAAGGTGCCATGTTGATATTATTGACTAGCGTTGGTCTCATGATGATGATGTCATGTCGTGCAGCACCAGTGGTCGTCAGCTCAGTGAGGTGTTCATCCAGCTGCCGTCAAGAAAGGAACTGCCCGAGTACTACGAACTCATCCGCAAGCCTGTGGACTTCAGGAAGATCAAGGTATCGTCGGAATGTTGTTCGCTAACAATAATTTAAAAAAAGCAATTTTTAGGGCAATATAATATGCGAAAAAATATCAAAAATGTTCTTTTTTTTTTAAAATAATACATTTTTTTAAATACATTTTTATGCCATTATAATTTTCAAAAATAGAAATGTATTTTTTTGTTTGTTTTTAATAAGATTACATTTTTTAAAAGCCGTTTTTAGGCCAACATAATTTCAAAAAAGAACTTTTCTTTTTTAATAAGAATTAATTTTTCAAAAAAAGTTTGAGGCCAACATAATTTTCAAAAATTACATTAAAAAATGTTGTTTAAAATAAGAATACATTTTTTCAAATACATTTTCAGACCATCATAATTTCCAAAAATGTAAATGCATTTGTTTTTTAATAAGAATCCATTTTTAGGCCAACGTAAAAATAAAAATAAAAAAAATTTAATAGGAATCCAATTTTTTTTTTGATAATCAATTTTTTAAAAAGCCATTTTTAGGGTGACATAATTTACAAAAGTGGAATTTTTTTGTTGTTGTTTTTAATAAGTTAACATTTTTAAAAAAGCAGTTTTTAGGCCAACATAATTTTAAAAAATATTTTTTTTTAATAAGAATTAATTTTAAAAAATATTTTTTTAATTACAATTAATTCAACTAAAAAGTTTTTAGGGCAACATAATTTTCAAAAATGAAATTTTCCCCCCAAATTTAAAAAAAATAAGAATCACTTTTTTAAAAAAGATGTCAGGCCATCATGATTTCCTACAAGTAAAATGCATTTGTTTTTTAATAAGAATCCATTTTTAAAAAGCTATTTTTAGGCCATTGTAATTTTAAAATATCGAAAAATACCTTTTTTAAATGTATTTGATAAGAATACAATTTTAAAAAAGCCATTTTTAGGGCAACATAATTAGCAAAAAAAATATAAAATTAAATTTTTTTTTTTAAATGTCAATGTATTTTTTTTCTTTTAATAAGAATACATTTTTAAAAAGTTGTTGTTAGGCCATTATAATTTTAGAAATGCGGTTTGTTTCTTTTGAATAAGAATACATTCATTTAAAAAGACGTTTTTAGGCCATCATAATTTAAAAAAAATAAAAAATAAAAAAATGTTTTTTTTTTATTAAGAATCAATTTCTAAAATGGCATTTTTAGTCCATCTCCATGCAACCAGAAAAAAAAGTTTCATGATAATAATTATACCAAATAATACACTGCGAGAATCGGTTTGAATCCAGAAAGGATTCTAAATGGTTCAGTGCCCAGAGATTGACACCCTACTAACTAACAACCCCAACCGACACTAGGAGAAGATTCGGGGCCACCGCTATCGCAGTCTTGGCGACCTGGAGAGAGACGTCATGCTGCTCTTCCAGAACGCTCAGACCTTCAACCTGGAAGGCTCTCTGGTGAGACCCCCGCACCTCCTCCTGTCCCCCACCGCCTCACCATGACGTACGCTGTCGTTGGCGCGAGCAGATATACGAGGACTCCATCGTGCTGCAGTCGGTCTTCACCAGTTTGAGGCAGAAGATCGAGAAGGAGGAGGAGAGCGAGGGCGAGGAGAGCGAGGAAGAGGATGACGAGCAGGACGACGGATCGGAGTCTGAAAGTAGGAAAAGTCTGCCTCTGGGACTGACCTTGGAGGACTCCCTTTTACTCCTTGTTCTGCGTGTGTGTGTGTGTGTGTGTGTGTGTTCAGCTCGTTCTGTCAAGGTGAAGATCCGACTGGGCAGGAAGGAGCGAGGAGGAGAACGAGGAAAAGGACGTAGCAGACGATCGGGACGCACCAGAGCCAAGCCTGTGGTTAGTGATGACGACTCTGAAGATGAACAGGAGGAGGTAATTCACTCTGCTGGTGTTCCAGAAATTCTGACCGGGCAGCACAGTTAGTTACGTTATAGCGTCCTCAAAAATTTAAACATTTCAAAGCGAGACTGGAGTTTATGCATGTTTTATATAAAAGTGACGTCGATACATTTTTAAGACCTTTCAAAATCGT